>NC_092428.1:28195384-28402884 GCF_036169615.1 Heliangelus exortis | reverse complement strand
AAGTAATAAATTCCCAGAGCCTTTTTCTCTTCTGCTATCTGCAGCCCATTCTTCTGTTTGATCCCCCTGCTGTGAGCAATGATGAAAACACTGCACCAGGAAGGATTTGCCCAGAATACAAACCTTTACCTGACACATGGTGCTATGACCAACATGAGAAGGCTGGATCACGGGCCTCGTCTGCTGAGCTGCCACAGGCTGCCTGAATAAAATGTGTTTTCTGTCTTCCAGATGTAGCAGAGAACAAATATAAACAGCCCAACCCATACGAGGTTCATCCACAAAGTTTGTCACAGAAACCTCTTCTTACAACCCACCAGCACATCAACAAAGGTGCAGGAAAAACAGACTGTGAGATGGAAAATCAAAGGGAAAAAACAATTGTTCTATTCTGTAAAAAAGAAAAAAAAAGGAAACCACATGGAGTTCTTGTTCTTTTAAATTCCCTTCCAGAACTTGGTTTGTCTTATTTTTGCTATACAGAAAAGACAGGGAGGGGGTTAGAAAGAAACTCATGGTGGCAAAGGGATTCAGACTGGATATTGGGAAGGAAGCCAGCCAGGACACAGAGAGATGAGAAGGGTAACTAAGAAGCTATGTAGAACCTATATGTGAACCTATATAGAAGGAAATAATGGTGTATACTCTTGCTTCTATGAAGGTCAGGCAAAATTGTGACCAAAAATTGAACAGCCACCATAGTCAACTCTGAATCACTGTTTGTAGTCATTCCCTCTCTTCATTCCTGATGTGTCTTCCTTTCCCTCTTTTCCTGTCTGGTCTCCTTAATTTAAACCTCTAAGGTGTGCCTACCACTGTATCATCAAAATCTCTTTAAGGCCTCTAAAAAATGTCATAAACCAAATCCTTAATGGAAATCAGAAGTGGGCAGGAGGATGAAGTTTCTGTCACCATAAAGAGCTGAGAGGGGACAAATAGGCAATCCCAGGCATCCTGAGTGTACACTCCAAGATAATCTCTGTACTTCTCTGGACACAGCATTGCCAGCATCCTCAAGATCAGCTGACTACAGGGATGAATTAGTAAATAAGAAGCCATTTCATCAGGTGTTGAGGGGGACATTAATTGTGCTCAGGCTCCAAATGGGAAACTTTATACCATGACCACAGCTGTTAAAACAACAGAGCCTTATGGAAACAGTCTTGGATTACTGGCCCCATGGAGTGAAACATCTTTAATGAAAGGGATTATGCTTATTATTTCTTTGTGCATTGTGTGTTCTTAGATATTCTTACTGGTATTACTATTATTTACCAAGAAAACTGATATTTACTTCCACTGAAAGATATTTGCATGCATGTTTAATACTTTCTTCCGCTGGCATAGCTCTAAAATGATCATAGGGAAAATAACAGAAGATATATGGTTAGTTGCTTCTCTCCTGCCTGTCAGTTCTCCTGCTGCCTTTACTTGATAAAATCAGATCCCTTGTCACATAGAGTTTAAACAGGGTTTTGTTAGAAAAGAATCTCTATAGATAATACAAACACTTTATTTGCCTTCAGTCTTAGGACAGGCCATTCATGTGGAAAACAACTTTTCATTAGCAAATCCAAGTGGGTAAAAATCCAGAGAAATTGATTTAAATTTTTAAATATGGAATTCATCACTTGCAAAAGGGAAGTGCCAGTCATATAGGCTCTTCATTTATTAGTCTGTATTTCATTTCTAACTTGAGCTTCTGAAGTTTCTACCCAGGACTGTGGTTAGTCTGATGTAGTGGCAAAGCTCTTCCAGGGAAATGCCTTGACCTAAAGGCACAGACTGTCACAGAAGAAAGGTCTGAGATGCATCCATAAAAGAAGAAATGGCCACCTAATCAGTAGAAACTTTTCTATGCCACATCTTGAATTTCTAAGTTCAATGTTGAGAACAAGTATTGGAGGAGACTGGATTAATGGGGAAAAGATGAAACTCAGTTACTAAGTTACTTCAGTGTTCACTAGAAATCTGTTAAAAACAAAACCAAAAACAAAACAACACAAAAAATCCCAAACAAAACAGCCAACAAAGCCCCCCAAAACAACAAAACAAACAAAAAAACCCCACACAACAATAAAACACAAACACACACACAAATAATAACAAAAAAATAATAAAAAATTCCATTCTGATGCAAGATGCCCAAACCCTGCTACTCAGAACAAGTCTCTAGGAATCTCTTTCAGTGTATAGGAGTTTTGAGTATGTATTTACCTTTTGTGGGCACTGGGGGACAGGGAGTACTTGTTCTGTGATGGGATGGTGTTACTGTGTTAAATCTTCTTCATGAAGCAAACTTAGCATCCACCTGGATGTAATTAGTACAAATCCTGTGGCCTCAGTTTTATCTCCATCTTGTTATCTATAGGTAAGACAATTTTTCTGTTGTCCTAACTAAACTTCTGTATGCTACTGTTGGACAGTCAGACACAGGAATTTAGGCAGAAAGACACAAGACAAGCCTGCAGAGCACCAGCTCAGCCAATGAGGCTTCAAGGCATAGCAATTTCAGACAAAGTTTATCTATTCTCTATCCCCTTTTTGGCAGGACTGCCCTGAGCACGGGCTGATGCTACAAACCAAATGAATAGCAGTGCCAGTAGGGTTCCTAGGATACCTCTATGTACAACCACCAGTGCTCCCAGTACAACAAACCTGCTCCCGGTGCAAGCCAGGTGGCCGTGTCCCTCTCCAGAAGGAGGTGGATGAAGGCAGAGCCTATTCCTTCAGCCGCGGATGGTTGCGGAGGAAGTGCGGGTGGAGCGGGGCGGGGCCGGGATCCGCCGCTGTCCGCGGTGCTGAACGGTGCCTGCGCGGGGCCCAGTGGGGCCGCGGATGCTCCGCAGGAGTCGACGTCAGCGTAAAACCCCACAGAATGGGGTAGGTTGGAAAGAACCTTAAGCATCACCTAGATCCAACACCCCTGCCACGGGCAGGGATATCTCACACCAGACCAGGCCCCATCCAACCTGGCCTGGGACATTTCCAGGGATGGGGCAGCAACAGCTTCTCTGAGTAACCTAGGACAGTGTCTTGCCACCCTCACAGTGAAGAATTTCTTCTTAATATCTAATATCTATCTTTGTCATTTTGAAAGTGTTAGCCTTTGCCCTACCACTCCATGCACTTGTAAAAAAGTCCCTTCCAGGTAGCCCCTTCAGGCAGGTGTAAGGTCTCCTCAGAGCCTTCTCTTCTCCAGGATGAACAACCCTCATTCTTTAGCCTTTCTTCATAGGAGAGGTGCTCTGATAATTCTCTTGGCCTTCTCTAGGCTCACTCCAACAGGTCCGTGCCCTTGTAACGTTGGGGGCCTGAGGAATGGGCACAGTTCTACAAGTGGAGTCTCAAGAGGGGAGAGCAGAGGGGGAAAATAACCTTACTCGACCTGCTGGCCACACTTCTTTTGATGCAGGACAGGATACAGTTGATTTTCTGGGCTGCAAGCACAAAATTGGCAGATCATACAGGGGTTTTCATCAACCAACCCAAGTCCTTTTCCTCCAGGATGTGCTCAGTCCATTCTCACCCAGCCTATATTTGTGCTTGGGATTGCCCCCAACACATATGCAAAACATCCCAAAGAACTTCTTTAATGGTAAAGTAGCTCTTGGGAAAGCTGGAGTCAAAGGTCAGGGATGAGATAGCATTTCATGAATGACCTCTTTAATCAGGGAAGAGAATTCAGCAATGGCAAAATTATTTTGGCTGGCAGACTGTTGCTTCAATACCCTCCTTTTACCACACTGCACATCTTTGTCAGGTGGGTTAGGCAGCTTAATTCAGACCTGCTACTTGAACCATATTACCATGTTTCCTAACTTCCAGATAATCAAAATGTACATGAAACAGTTTTGTCCTGTTACAGTCAACAGGAGCAAGCTTGACATAATTTTGAAGAGACTTCTGTGACCTGCAGGCAATCAAAATCATTAATTTTGATTGATGCTTCCACATTTGCTGCTCTTTCCAGATCTACGGTCGTGTCTCAGGGAAACTTCTGCTGGAAATTATCAAATTGTAACAGAATCCGTGGGGACAGAGCATACAGACCTTGGCTGTCAATCAGAGAGCTCCAGTTCTAACACTTTGTCCCTTTGCTTTCCCTTTGCATTTTGCTCCCACTCTTATTTAGTTTATACTGTAAGATTTGCAGGTAGAAACTCCCCCCTGCTATGTGTTTGCATAATTAGGGCAGTCAGTAAGCATTGCTTTAATATGAATAACAATAATAAACACCTTTTCAATCCTTGTACATATAGTAAACACTGAAAAGTGTATAGCCAAAAGTTCAAACCCTTTAACTAACTGTAATACTGGCTTGTATTAAAGCCAAGACAAATGATCATTTTCTACCTGTTCATTTGCTTTCACAATGTAGAGAGCACACCTCTTCCTAGATGGGTGTGGATACACCACCACTATAAAACACCCTTGCTGACTCCTATGGGACTCTATTCATTAAAAAATATATATTTACAGAGTTAACCTGTTTGCAAGCTTCCAAGAAGTCTGCTTTCTGTCTATATTTATACATATGCACACTTCTGCTAAGAAAAACCCTTGGAGCAGCCTGCACTGCCTAGCTAATTGCTGTGGAGCTGCTCCTGGCACACACACAAAAAAGAATTGCAGTGGCCAAGAAGATTTTGGAATGTCCATTTGTGCTGGACAAAGCTGTGAGAATCCCAGCAGCAGAGCAATCCAGGACAGACATTTTGATAAAAGAAAGGTAGAAATGAGTAAAATAACCTAACTGCCAAAAGCTGCATCAACACAGAGGAATCACTGAAGAGTTATTCTGCCTAATTGGCTTCCTAAAGTGGATGATGGGACACTCAGATCAGGATCCTGAGGTGGTTCTTGTGCAGTGAACTTTGGTGGAAAGCAGAGTCTTTTTTACCTTGCATAAGCTGAATATCAATGCTTACGAGTGACAGGCAGAGGCTCAACAATTCTTTGCTTGACATTTTAATGATCATTATTAGATGTCCCACTCTAACTTCTTAATGTGTGAAGCTCTATAGCAAGAGGTCACAAATGACAGAATAAGGAGAAAATGCAATTCAGCTTCTGTAAAATAAAGTTTTTACATGTAATCTTCTCTATCAGCTTCAGATATAGAGGATGAGAGACTGCTGTACTTGCAGGGTATGAATTGGCAGGTGGTGGGAGGCAGCACAGGGTGGGGATTACCCAACTGACTGTAGGTTAATATTGAGTCTATTAACACCTGGCAGCCTGCTCTGGGACACCAATCAAATTAGTTACTCACCTTTTAATACATCTTGGAACAATGCTAGTGAGGAGCCCCTTTAGTCTTGATTAATGTAAGCTGGTGAGCTCTGAAAGTAACTTTCCAGAACTGATGAGTTCTGCATCACAAAACATTGTGGGACTCAAATTCAGATCTTGCCATAGCTAGAGCTTTGCATTAAGTAAGGACAAATTTTCCTCTGTATTCAGGATTATTTCAGGCCCAGAACGCAACAGGATTCAATGGAGGTGTTGTGCTTTAGTTCACATGCATATAGTAACATTAAAAAACGTAGAAGAAATTTTGCTTCAGAAGCAAAAGTATTATAAAACTGACAAATTAAAGGTCAGTTGAAACACTGGGCACTGTTTAAATCAGAATGTTCTCTGGATGATCAATAGTTAATTCAATACTCCTTGTTCTGTGCTACTATGTAATAAATACTGAGCTCTGTTCATGCCTGTGTGAGGCGTGCTTTGAGAGAGGGAAAGAGGAAATAACACAGGCAGCATCATTTTTTTCATGGGTTATTCTGCAAAAAACCACAGAACCAACAGCTTTATTTTCTAAAGTGGTATAGAAAGAGTAGAAATCCTTAAGTGGAAGGAAATAACAGCTTTATATGGCTAGCCATTTTTTATGAGGAGAGTAAAATTTCATAAAGAGAAGTTCGGAAATCTCTCCATGGAGAACTTCTAGCCAGTATCATAGAGAAGCACTGGAGAAAGCTGAAGGGAAAGCCTAATATTTCAAAGCCTGCGAGTACAAATTACCATTTAGCAAGTGCTTAATAGTGGAGCCTGATCCTGTACCCCCATTTGCCACAAGTTCTTGCTGCCTGTATCTGGCAGCACGAGGCCTTCGAGGTCAAGGTGTTCAGTTTCCAGTTTTGCCCTCTTGGTCTCAGAAGTAAGGGAGCATTTCAAACCTTAAGCTTCAAAAAGAATTTAAGAAATGCACAAGAGAGCCAACTTTTAAATGAGCTGGAAAGATTTTATGAGGACGTAAGATCAACAAGTAACCAGGACTCCAACTGTGAAAGAAAATGTGAGAAACAGGCACCTCTTGTAACGTGAAATTAGTCTAATTCTTGGGGCCTTTGGAGTGGCAGTACCAAACAAGTGGCCAATATCCTGTACACTTTCTGCCATCCACATGGCATCAACTCCATTACCACATTCTGTGAAGCAGTCCAATTTGCCACAGGTTTGTTTAACCCCACATTTGAAAGTGGAGAGGGATTTTATTTTTTTCTCTGTCACCAAGGGCTGAACGTGCCCTTTCTAACACACCTAGGGAGGCTGAGCAGGGACCTCAATGCTACACATGCAAACTTCATATAACCAGGAGTCATATGGAGTGGGGATGCAGATGTACCTGGTCTTAAAGGGGGGCTGTACCTTGGAAGAGGCACCTACACCAACAAGGGCCCATGCCAGCTAATTATACATTGCTGATGATGAATATGGGGCTCTCAAAAGGGGTGCAGGTTGGCACACTGCTTTAGACATCAGGTGCTTTCCTTCACAACATCTGATAATGTCTTTTTATAGTTTGGATGATTTCTAGGTGTAATTAATAAAACAAAAGAGAACTTTGGCAAACCCAGACATGAACTTGTGCCTCACAGATATGTGGTACCTTTTTTCATCCTGCCCTGCTTTGCACCATCACCTGGAGAAATGGGTGTTCCTGGGTCTGGTTTCTGCCAGCACTCACAGTCTGTCCTTGCGTTGTTAAAACTTCAAACAAACTTGCTGGTGCAAGATACTTTGATAACAACAACAACAAAAATGCACTATGTAGAATAACTCCTCCTTGTCCCTGAGAAGCAACTCTTTCTTTCTAGTCCAACAACCTTTGCTGTTTCATTGACAGCAAGCAAGAGAAGTATTTAGAGGTGAGTGTGTGGCTGGGTGCTTGGGTGATTGTGTCACTCTCTGGTGGGCAAGCCAGGTAAAACTGCTTCCCAGTAAATGTGCAAACCCAGCCACAGAACTGTGTGATTCACTAAAGCACTGATCCCATCCCCTTAACTCAAATTCCAGTCAGCTCCCAGCTCACAAAGTAATATTGATTATCTTTTTAAGGGTAGGAATCTCCATGATGATATTGTTGAAGAAAGGAGGAACATTTGGTTGAGAAGCTGTATTTCAAGCAAAATAACCCTTGAAGGAGCATTCACTTTCAAATCAGTAAGGCACAAGTATAGGGAACTCACAAAACAGCAGCCAGTTACATACACAGATTCAATGAGGCTTTTAGGAGAAACAATGGGGCTGTTTTTAAGGGTGGTTGCCCTGTTGAAGTGTATTTCTCTGAATAGCAACAATGCTGTAGTGCTGAATGGATTCAATGGTGCTGTCTCAAACGTGGCCAGGAGTGTCTAGAAGTGGGTGGAGGTAGAAAGAGCTGGTAGGACCCTTCTTATGGTTGACTCAGACCACCTCCTCCAATCCTTTCTTTGCTTTGGCAGGGACTGAGGTTTCCTTCCCCTTTCCCTCTGTGACAAGCTTCCTTCTCTGACTGAATATTCCCCATGTGGAAACAATAGAATGAAATTTTTAAAATGTGGGCTTAAAGGATTCAAGTGTAACTTTGAACGAGACATCTGGGTAACGCAGGACTCTCCTGAGGGAAGTGAGTAATATCTTGGCACCTTGGCTGTTTGGAACTGGGAAGGAAAAATACATACACAGATAGAATATAATGTAGGAATCAATCCTGCCTTGGCCTCTGTAAGGAAAACAAGTGACCTTAATGATCTATTCTCTCTCTAGAGCACTCACACAGAAAGCCGTGCTCCTTCCAATTCAGCTGTGAGCCCAGCACATCACACAATGGCCCTCACTCCTCGGGAAGCTCTAAGTGCCACTGCAATACAAATAAACAAGTTCTGTGCAAGATGGTGAGGGCACCAGCAGCCTACAAAAAGCAGCTCTTGGGGACGTACGAAGACTTGGAAGGGGGGGGGAGGGTTGTTGTGTGTGCTGCAGGAGTGTTTACTTGAGGAAAATTTGCTTCCCTTGCTGAAGAATAGAGTTCCATTCAAAAGGTGTTCTTCCTTGCTTCCTTTTTGCCTTTATAAATTTCACATGCACATTCCTCTATATGGCAAAATAGAAGCACAAAGACTGGAAGCTTAGGGGTGACACTGCTGAGCAGTGTCATAAAATACGAGGCATGAGACAGAAATATATAAATAGCTGCAGGCCATGATCTGCTCTCACTGCTTATGTGCAGCTTTATTAATACTAATAGGAGTTAAGTGCCCAGAATGAAGTGACAGCTATTGCCCCTCAGCTCTGCCAGCAGTTCTTGAGCACTGCTGTGGTCCAGGCAGCACTTCTCCATGCTGCACAAAGCTGCCTCCATCACAGTGCAAAAAATACCACCAGATCCCAGGAAACAGCAGACTCCATCTACTCTGATCTGATGTACGGGGGTTTTGAGGTTCCTACATCTAAATTTGCTATCACTTATTGTATCACAAAAGCATTCTTCTTCTTCTTCTTCTTCTTCTTCTTCTTCTTCTTCTTCTTATTATTATTATTATTATTATTATTATTATTATTATTATTATTATTATTTATTATTATTATTATTACCATCATCATTATCTTGGTGTGCTCATGTCACTTTCAGGAAGGTGGCTCTTTGGCATAACTTTGATATTGAAAATGGTGCTTAAAATTGCACTTGGGTGTCCTAGGAAATAGTCCTGAACTTTTTCAGCTGAGAAAGCCACAGACAATATATGGCACAGGATTACCCTGCAAAGCCTATGTGCCTCCCAGCTCATGAGCTGGGGGGTTTTGTCAAGAGATTTTTTTTTTTTCTGTGACACTGTCCACTACCTTTCTGGGTTCTGAGAAGGGAATTACAAACCCTGCAGGAACAGTCTTTGGACAGGTTTCCCTCTAGGCAGCAATGGAGATCACTGAGGTGCCCAAGGTGCTGCAGGATGTGAGTTGGGGTCTACCTGCTGCAGGTGCTGGGCTGTCTCTTCCAGGCTGGGAGGAACCTGCTGGGTACTTTTCATGCTGGCTGGATAGGGAAGTCTGATTCTTTAGCAGTGACCTTCCCAAAAAATCCCATGTGTGTGTTTGGAATGGTTGTACAGATGTGAGGGCTGTGAGGGATCCTGAGGATGTCAGAAGTCATTCAGTGTTGTGCTGTAAAGGGAATGGAAACTAAATAAACCAGTTTTGAGGGTTTTTTTGAAGGCAATAGGGTTAGAAAAAGCTGCTGGATAGTTCTCAGGGTGTATCACTCTCCTCTTAGTTATCTCATAAAAGGCAGGCAGCTAAATTACTCCTAGTAGCACAGAGCTGATGTTCAGCTAACCTCTGCTTCTAGCTACTTCCCTGCTCTCAATTCACATTTTCCAAACAATTTTCCAATATGTGTTGAGACACATTTTTAAAAACAGCTCCTCCAAACTCCTACCCAGCCTCCACTGTTGGTAGGAGTAAGTTTCCATCAGCTTCAAGTGCATTGAATCAAGTAATCAGGAAGAAATTGCCACATGAACTCTTTGAAGCTTTTATCCCTCTTAAGTTTAAACCCAGGAAAATGTCTTCATAAATATATAAAAGAAGCACCATTTTCTTTGCCTGCTTCACCTTAGATTGGATCACATTTGGGTGATTCACCCTTGGGTATCTTTCCTCTGCTGCAACCACAGAGCTGATGTGATGTGCAGAATGGAGGTTGCCCTGCTGCTCCCTTGCTGGTGTCTCACTGTACCCCCAGCACTGCAGTCCTTACAGAGCCCACATTTCCATACAAAACAGGCACTTTTGTGGGCTTGGGATGATACAGACACCACCCCTAAGGGGATCTCAGGGAGTACAAAGGAGGGAGATGTTAAGATGAGGCTGTTGCTATAAAACAAAAACTACGGTCAGACCCGCAAGGAAGATTTGCTGCTAATCCACAATTTAAAGGGAGTGATTTCTCCTTCTTGTCCCTACTGTGATTCCCACTACACAGGCTGGGTACTTAGGCTTGGCTCTAGAAGCAGAACTTGAAGCTTACTGTGCTCTT
The DNA here is from genome assembly GCF_036169615.1 of Heliangelus exortis. Lineage (NCBI taxonomy): Eukaryota > Metazoa > Chordata > Aves > Apodiformes > Trochilidae > Heliangelus > Heliangelus exortis. The sequence goes on along the minus strand of NC_092428.1, from coordinate 28,392,578 downwards.
TGAAAGAAAATATTGGAGGGCCTGTTATATCTCTTTATTAATAGGTTTTGACTAATCCTCTATTCATTGGTGTCCATTATGAGATTATACAGCTAAAATTAAGTTAGTACATACAGTATGTCTGCAATGAATTTGATAATTGTGTGTTTCTAAAGGAAAAAATGGTTCAATAATTATGGCTGAGACCAGCAACTGGCATCACAGTCTTTGTTGACTGAGGAATATTGCTGAAGTGAGGCAGCTTTTCTTTGCCTGTATGAGTTAAACCCCCAAATTGAGGTGGTTCTGCTCTCTTGGAAGAAATGTTAAGAAATGTTAGTAGCATGCATAGGGCACATACAGGCATTTTGAGGAGGAATCAAAAGCCCCAAGCTGGCAACAGTGAGAAGTCTGGTGGCAGGAGCTATTCTCAGAGGAGAAGAGATTTATTAGCAGCTACATTTGTAGTTTATTTCTAGCAATAGGATTTGTGTTATAGGAAAATATGTCACATGGGCTAAATCTCTTTTTTGCAATTACTGTATAAGTGAGAAATTAAGCACCTATATTCCTTCCTTTCACACAACTCAACTGATTATATGTATTTTTATGAAGCTTTTTAAAGTGCATATATTTGCTTTAGAGTGTGGCTACATCTCAGAGCTTGATGGGGCAGTTTCTGCAGAACTTAGTTCTAAGATGAGGCAACTCCTTGAGTTGAGGAGGATACAATTGCTCAGTCACAAAACCCCAAAACCCAGGAGCCACAGTACCCCAAGTTTTGAAGCAGACACTGCTGGCTGGACTCTTGGTCCCTCACTCCTCTTTGATGGTGTTAAATCTGTGAGAAGTCCAATGGAGTGCAGTCCCAAGGATCACCAGGTTCTTCACAGTCCTGGCATCCCTCACCTTTATATCAGAACATGATTTATAGCAAGCAGATAGTCACATCAAAAGGAAATTACAAAGAGTAAATAACACTGCAGAAATAAATTCCTCAGCATCTTCACTGCCCTTCATGAATAGGTATACTGAATATTACATCCCATCTGTGAGTCCTCATAGCTTAGAGATGGATTTATGCCTACAATGTTGGACATGAATCTCAGATAATTTAGATATTGATGTGAGCTCTACAGCTGTCTTACAGTGTAATGACAGTGAGAGCCTCTATCTACTTCAAGCTACTTTGTGAGCATCACCCAGTAGTTAGTCCACTCCTCACAGGCAGGCTTTTCCATGGTGGGTCTATCTGGCAGCCCAATCTTGTCCACTTATAGAAATACACACATATACATACACATAAACCTCTTTGAGATAAGGACTACAGTTTCAATAAGCACTTATGACAGATGTGCCCCATTGTTGCATGTTCACTCCCCAACAAAGCCAACCTGAATTACCTGTTTCTGGGAGGTTTTCTGGATCTGACACACTAACAGGATGATATCCCTGGCAGACCAAATTGTGAATGCCAAGGGGTTTTTTTTATTGATGAGGTGAGGAGGTCGGTTAGCTGCTTTTTATGAGGAAATGTATTTATTTGATGCTGAACCAGTTAAAGCAGAGCTTTCTACTAACCTTAGTTTACTTTACATCCAAGGCCTATGATCAGGCTTGGATGGTACAGAAGTTTTCTATGCTTAAAACAGGCAGAGAAGAAAATAGCCTATCTAATGTATTCCTCCTGCCTGGTCACTACATACCTAGATAAAACCTGGCTACAAGTGCTCCTATGAGGATCTTCCAGAAGAGGCAGAAATTCAGCACAAAACCAGGCAGCTAAGTAAAAAAGGGAAGCTAATCTTTCGAAGAAAAGTCAATATATTATGCTTCAACTGGCTGCACACTGTGCTGAGCAGGTAAATTGTAAGAGCTTTACAGGACACTTGTTGCTAACTAAAATAGCTTTTTGGCTTTAAAATCTCCCTCTTCTTTTCACTAGATTTCTCTGGTTATATCCCATTCTCCCTCAGCTGGCTGGTCTCTCTCTCCCCACCTCTGCTGCTTGCCAAAGGAATTGCCTCTTTGGAGGCTGGCTCCCTGGAATGCAGGGTCACAGCTGCAGTCCTCACTCAGGCAAAGTTTGTATAGACTCAATCACACTTTGGTAGTAATAAGGACTGCAAAACCTCACAGCCAGGCTGATGTTTCTGTTTAATCAGGGAGTCATCAACTGAGAAGCTCCAAGGACTAAAACAACCCAACAGTGAGAACTTCCCTCCCTGCACTCTCTGTTTCTAGAAGTGAGAGAAACCCTGCCCTCATCAAAGTCAGAGACATAATTGGCTTTGACTTCCAGAACCAGAAATTTCACATTTTAAATAGATTTGATATGATCTCTGCAGATGTCTGGAAGAGCTGCAAGACCATCACATATGATTTCCCTCTCGGAATATGATGTATTGAGCTGACTCATGCCACTCACATTAGCTGTGCTGCTTTAGAAAGGCAGTTTTTCCATCTAGTTTAGTCCCTGGCATGTGTATCAGACCTGAATGGCTCTGGATTTCATTTTCTATTCTTTCTCCTTTTATTCTCCTGTTTAGCAACGGAAACTAATGACTGAGAGCAAAGGATGATTTTGCTGCAGGGCTTTCAGACTTCAGGTCATTGATTCTGGTGAAGCAACATCTACATTTTTCCCAGCTAAGTTCTCCCACATAACATTTTAGATTTTGTGATGGAAATAGATGGGTTGTATAGCTCCACAAACTGGTAAAGGAGTCCCTTACAGAGGTAAAGACTCCTTGGGAAAGCAGGTAAAGGCATTTCCTCCCAAACTCCCACAGCCTGTTAGCTGCCTACAAAGGAGGGAAGGGCAAGCAGGGAATGGGAGGTGTGGAGCAGACCAGTCAGCTCACTGGTGGGACACAACTGGGGTCCTGCTTGCAGGCACTGAATGGTATTTCCCCTTCACCAAATTCCTGGGTAAAGGTGATACCTGCATCCTCCAATGAAGAATTTTCTTCTGTGGATGTATTCTAAAGTCCCTGAAAGAAAAAAAAGAAAAAAAATTAAATTATGTGCAATTCAAATAAAGACAAATCACTTTGGGACCTATATTTTAGCAATATATTTAGCAATATATTTTAGCAATATAGGAGATGTGATGTTCTGTTTCATAGCAAGATAGCTGCCTGGACTTTTAGTTTAACCCCCTGCCAGCGTGCTGGTGCTGGCAGTGCTGTCAGGCAGCCTGCCAGGGTAAGTCTATAAAATTACTGCAGTTTAACTTTTATAGCCATTCAGTTTCAGACAGTGATTTGCAGTTCCAGAATTGCTCAAAATACTCTTTATTCTTGCCCTACTACTCCAAAACTTGGAGCAATCCAAAGCATTGTGAGTAACTGGTGCTCCTGGTTTTCTTCTTTATGGCTGCACTGACCCAGCAAGATGTTGGGTGTTGCACCCTACGAGTGCAACACCAAATCCCTTTCCAGTCTCTGGAATGACATTAACATCAAAGCCCTTTCTAGTTTCTGGAATGACATTCATGCAAGACATTCACCTAAACATTCTGAATTAGATACTAGTTTGGGGAAAGAAAAAAAAAAGTTAAATTATTTCTCTCATCTATCAATGAAAATAAAAAGAGATAAAGTCCCGGAATACACTGCTATCCTATAAATCAGCCCAGCCCTGATAATCAGGCACAGAGAGAGAGAACAGAGGGAAATAAACACAAATTATATGTCTCCCTGTTTGCAGAAAACTAACCTGGAATGGTACCAGAAAAACAACTTGAAAAAAATCCTTTATGAAAAAATTTTACATTCTGTCATCTTTGGGCTTTGTCAGACAAGTATTAAAAAGGCAGGAGAGCATGATATTAAGACGCCACTACCTAATAATTTCTTGATAATTGCCCTTCAAGAGCAAATGACAATGAAATGAGTAAGGTAGAGCTTTCACCCACTCTATCCTGATTTAGACAGCATGCTTTGGTACACACTTCCTTTGAGTAAACAGTACCTATAGTTATACAGGATCTATTCTCCCATTGATGCACCAGGGATTTATGTAGGTGAGTCCCATTAATGCTAATGGAAGTTATGTGTGTAATTCCCCTTTTTCAGCAATGAGAGAATAGACCTTTATGTTTCTAAAGTAATTACAGCCTTAGCTCTGGCTAGGCTGTTCTCCCCACCCTCCCCCCTTTGATAACTTCTTTCCTTCCCTCCCCAGCTTTGGCTCTGGGAGGAAAAAAAGGGATAAATTCCTCCATTCAGAAAGGAAAATTGGAGAAATAGCTGAAAGGTGAAACAAATGTAACCAGATCCAGTCATTGTGTGAGGGAAATGCAAATACAGGAAGCCAATCTACATCCGCTACCTTTGCTGTGCTTCTGGGGAGAGATGGAGATTCATTTTCCTTAAATTGTGTATTCACTGGGTATTCACTGTTTTCTGGGCATGTGAGTTATTTAGAGAGAACAAGGGCCGGGGTGGGGGGGAGGTTCTGGCTCTTTATTCATAACCTGTTTCAGCAAAACTGCCCATTTTGATACTGCCAGACTTTTTCAGAAAAAGGTAAAAAGTGAGGTGAATGGAGGATTAGCAGAATACATTAATTGATTCACAGAAGCCACTGTCATCATCTGAGTCTGAGCTGGGGGATAGTGTACCCCATGTGAGAGCTTAAACACTCTGGAGTTCTGAAACACCTCCTTTAATGGGGTTTCGTAGCCCTGGGTTTAATGCCAGCAGATTTCCAAGGGCATCCTGAATGTGGTGTCAAACCCCCAAGTTGTAAATATTATGTTTTTTATTATGTTAATTTTCTGTTCCTGATTTTGTGACAGGTGATGTCTGTAAGTCATGTGCCAGATCTCTCACTAAACCTCCCCTTTCTAAAATGAGGATAACAATATTTTTCTTTTCCAGCAGGAGAAGCCTATCTCATTGATGTAGATGGGGTGTGTAGAGAACACCTGTAGTATTGACCTGTTCAATCATCCCAGGCATTTCTGTCAATAAAATCACAGGACCAATATTTTGCATCCTTCTGACAAGTTCAGGTGAGAATTTCCAGTTCTCCTGACTCCATGTCCCTCCTCACCCTTGCTCTCCAGATCTGACCCATGGGCCCTTCATCCCTTCCCCAGGATGGAGTGGGACCCTCCAAGAGGCCCCTTTGGGGATGCTATTCCTGATGTTTCTCTCTTCCTTCCACAGCAGCAGGGATCCCTGCACACACCACCCTCCCCCTCCCATCCTTCCCAGCCGCCTGGTTTTGCCGCTTGCTGACAGGCACAAAAAAACAAAAAAAAAAGGAACTGAGGACATTTTTTGGCCCCCTGGAAATGCTCTGCTCTCTGCATCTCCCTCCCCTGCCTCCGTCCAGCCCTGCTGCCATAGCTACGTTTGGAGTCAGCAGAGCTCTCCCGGAGCTGACTCCAGATTGAAGCAGCTCTGAGCCTGGTTGCGGTTTTCACCCATTTCCCTGAAAAAAACCCCGAAAAAACAACCAAAAAACCCCCCAAAAAAACCCAAAAAACAACCAAAAAAACCAACCCCCTCCCCCCCACAACCTGCAAATGTAACTTGAAAGGCAACAAATACCACTTTAGAACTCCCTGGAGGCCACGGAAAATGCAGCTCCTGGTTTTGTGGGTGCAACAACAGGGGTGAGGAATCCCACTGCATGCTCTGTCTTCTGGTTTTTTTTCCTTTCATTTTATTTTTTTTTCTTTTTTTTTTTTTTCCCAGAACACAAGGGAGACAGATGATATTAAACAGGATCAGGCCCTCATTTAGGCATCCTTCTATTTTACTAATCTCCTGCAAAAAGGAGTTGTATGCTCTTATGGTTCCTTGCCACCTGGCAGGGATAACAGAAAATACCCAACAGTTTCTTATAGGCTCACCCAGAGTTTAATACCTCTCCTGCCACGTCAAGAGAAGAAAGGAAGAGTGGGTGGAAACTTTTTTTTAAGTATCAAATCAGTCAAAATGCTGATTTATTTTCTTAAAAGCTTGGTAGAGATTAACCCCTGTGACATTTACAACACACATACATTAACTGGATTGAAATACCACTGGAGCTGTAAACGTGAGGGGGAGTGGAGAGAAATGACTGGAATGGGGAGGGGAAAAAAGTTCTACATATTCACTATACCATCACCTCCCCAAAGAGGCCGGGGTGGTTTTCAGAGGCTATTTCTCTCTCTGTTGCTGTTGTTGTGGTTATTTTGTTGTTTTTTCAATGCTGTAATGCTGAGTGAAAACCACAGGTTCAGACACACCAGCAGCAGTTCACAAGCATGGCTTCATCTGAAAGCTCTTTCTCTGTAAAAACCAAGAACCATTTGATACTCCAGAGCAGTTACTTTTAACTCACCTTGAAAATAAACTCTTATTTTTTTTTCTTTTCCTAATGATCTGCTGCAGTTCCCAGGGAAAACCCTTGCTATGAGGTAAAACTTTGTTTTCTGCTTTGATCCTGTGCAGCTCCAGCAAAGCTGGCAAGAGTTTGGGGGAGTCACAGAGGGATTTGCAGCAGGATTTCTTGGGTTAGTTTAATCTTTCTCTTCTGCTGCCTCACCTCGTGCATCTCCAGGCCTGTTCCATAATGAGCACTGGAGGTGGATGACCCTGGGACAAGCCCTGCTCACCTTACTCATGTGAATAATCAGTTCAGTTCAAGAGACAGAGCACAATTCACTTGCAGATGACTCAGGGGTTGAGGTCTACACCTGCAAAGCTGATTTTTTTCTTGTTTGTTTGTTTTCCAGTTGTATCTCCTCAAATCTGCCACCTTTTCCATCAGCAGATGCACTGCCTTGGCTGTGCACCTTCTCTAGCACATCATGGGGGAGAAGCCATGCAAGCACCCTGCCACTTCACTAAACTCTGGTTCCCTTAGTCCCTTTGAATTCCTTGCCTCTGCTTTTACTGCTGAGAGGCAAACTGAAACAGAAATAAACCTATGAAACATCCAAAACCATTCAAAGTCATCTGTATGCTTTAAGATTACAACTATATTGTGGGAAAGGTGATGTTAGCCTTCTTACCCATGCACTGGAGTTGTGACATTTCCATAATTTTTTACCTTCTGAGGAAATTTTTTTCCTTTCTTGATCATCTGCTTTTCAATTCATCTCAAAAGGTTATTCTGTGGTCCTGCTTTTTTTCTGAGACATACTTTACCTTAACATTTTTAAGCAGCTGACCTATAAAGGGACAATCCCGAGAAAGAGTTACTTCTATCGTGATGAGAGCTGTGAATCAGTCACTCATACAAAAAATGCACCTTGAGATAACAGAACAAGATTAATTTCTGGTAGCTAAACTTTCCTTTTTGACATTTAAAGAAAATATTGGTTTGTTTGTTTTTTTTTCTAATATGAGTAAGGAAAATTCTGGCAACCTCATCTGCAACCCTTCCATCTCCAAAAGTTCTTTAGGAGATCGATAGGAGATTGCACCATTTTTTGCTGTCCTCTCCAGGTACTCTGCATTTATTTGGCATTTTGCATTCAGAGGGCTGGTTTGTTTGTTTTACAATAATTGTGCAAGTGTAGAGTCTTTGTCTGACCCTCCATCTCTAAGGATGAGTCCTTTTCCTTTGAGCAACAAGTCTCTGCTGGTTAAGGAATCTATCATTTTATATGACTTTTAAAATTCTTATTTATTGTAAACACTCATGGAAAAGTACATCTGAGTAGCTGTTCTCTGGTGAAAGAATTGCTACTGTGGTTTCATTTCTGTGTATATTGATGTGCTGTGCAAGCTTTTATTACTGGGTTTTTACATTCAACACCTTGAAACACTTCTGTGAAAAGAGTCTTTTAAGTGTTTTGCCCTTGCCTAGAGCAGTGTCTAATGAAAAATATTCATTATGAGCAAACGCGGGGATGAAAATATACCAAATGTATTCTATCTGAAAATTTGCATTCAGCAAGATTATAATAATACACACACACTTTATATCTTTCTACTTTATCAGGCTGTGGGAGGCAAACTCCTTTGACCTATGAAGTTGATCTGTGAACTGTGTCAAAAAATTCAAAACCTCACGGCTGAGGTTTGTGCATTCTATTAGCATAATTTACCACCCAAGCTGTAAATGTACACTTTGTACAATGGCATGCTGAACAGACAGCATTTTATAACTTCCTAAGGGGGAGTGTTTATATCTAACATTTCTTGTGCATGTTTGATTATAACTTTGCCATAAGAGCTGCTTTTTTTTCACCCCTTTTTCCACCTTTTTTTTTTTTCCCCCTCCTTGCCAGCTGCTCTGTAAGTGCCTAATAAAAATGTCTTCTCTACTTCAAATCCTGGGTGTTTATTTGTGCCATGTAATGGACCAGCAGAATATGCAAGGAAAAGGACTTTGGCCTGGACTTACCCACTCCTCCTGAGAAGGATGGTAGAAGAGATTTGGGCTCCTTGGGTTGCATTTGGGTTTCTCCCCTGACCATCTCCAGCCTCCAGACCACAGTTTGTGAAATAGAAATAACGAAACGGAAGAAGAAACCAAACCTGAAGCTGAAATAGAAGTAGATTTTATTTTTTTTTTATTTATGTGTGTGTAGGGGAAGGGGTGTTTGTAGAGCTTACTTCAGGGTTACTAAAGCTTTGTATGACTGATTCAGAATCAGCAAGTTGATGTGTGCCATCCCCCCCTCCCTGCAACCCCTCTGCCTACACCCTCCCTTCTTTTTTTTTTTTTTTTTCTTTTTTTTTTTTAATTCCTGAAATTAAAATGTGTTGGAATGCTCAGTGCTGCTTTTCACTCTCTTTTCAATGGGCCCTTTAGTTTTTCACACCAAGGTGTCCTTTGGGGTGCCAGGTCAGGCTACCAAAACAGCTTCTAGGAGGGGATTAGGACCAATTAACATCTTTGTACACAAAAGCCACTGGCAGCTGAACAGGCGGCCTGGTGGCCTGCTCGGGAGCTGCATTTTAAATAGGGGCCTTCTGTACTTGAGCTCAAGTGGGAAGAGGCGGAGAAAGTTTTTATTTATAATTGAAAATGCTGCTCCTGGATAAAGTCTAATGAAAGGCAGAGTGGTGTTCAAAAGTATCTAACAAATGCCATTTGAATATTGGCCTTCATTGTATGATTTCCATCAAGGATAGCATAACAATATAGTCATTTCTCTGACATATTGAGATGAAGTGATTTTTCTTGTAGAAGAAAACAGCTTCATCCACAACCCTTCTGGTTTTCATTTCTTGTTTTAAATTCAGCTATACATTAAAGACATCTGGTAGGACGGCTGCTCAGGACCCATAAATGTCCATAAATTTCTTTCTGAAAGGAATTGTGCCACTCATCTACCTTGTCCACCGACGCTCAAGCACATAGAAAAAAAAAAAAAAAAAAAAAAAAAAAAAAGAAAAAAGAGAGAGAAAATTTAAATATATGCATCAGGATGGAGGGGGAGGGAGTCCTAAGAGGGAATCACCGGGTTTCATATGGGGAAAAAATAAAGAGCTCCAAACCTGAAGTGTTGATTGAAGCCAAGCCAGATTGTCAGCAAAGGCAATGGCCTTAGCAGCTTGGCCCCAGGTATTTTGCACCTGACTTAATATCTTTACTTCTGCCTTGCTTTGTTTTCAGCATGTATCACTTCTAAATCATCACTCTTGCAATCTGATCAGGCATTAAAGCAAAGGGAAAGGGAAAGAAATATATGGTGTGCGAATTACTATTGTAGGGAACCTAGCAATTTACAAAGGCTTGTAAGTGGGAGTTGTGTGAATGTGCAGCCATGCCATGTTATAAAAATTGTAATGAAACTGATTTCTGTATTTTGAGGATGATCCGTTTTCAAGCACAATGTTTGTAATCACAGCATAATCATTCCTCCTCCCCCTTTCATAATAGTAATAACAGGGCAGTTTTGTATATTTTTTATCATCGAGGCTGGAAAGCCATTTCTAGAAGTTTTCTAACCATGTGTTTGATAGGGAAAATGTTAATGGTAGGAAATAACTGCACAAGTGTATGAAGTCCACCGGACAAGCTGATAGTGGCATCCTGATTGATGATTTTAAACAAAGGAATTATAGGGTGGAAGAACAGTGCACAGAAGTTTCTGAGAGCCTGGAACTAACTGGCTGAAAGTAAGTAAGAGGGAGATCAAGAGCTCAGTCAGCCTGGCTTGGCTTAGCTGATGCAGTCTGCTAGAAGAGCACCGGGTGACATTTGCCGTGGTGTTTATTCCTGTATTTTTGGTAAGCAACTAGAATATGGATTTCTCTCGGGGTTGACATGAACAGAAAAACCCTAATCATGATCATTTTCAACCTCCTGGTTTACACAAACAAGGAGAGATTCCGCTTAGCACGAGGTTCTGCAGCAAACATTAATACACTCGCTATGTGTGGCTTCGCCCCTTCCTTAGCCCCTCTTTAGTTTCAGATACCTTATTGTATTTCTTCCGACATGTTGATTCTACCTAATGTTAAATGGTAATTGGCAGTAGTATAGGTGGGGAGAGAAACATTGTTATATTTTGTTCATTTTTCACACTTCAGCAGTCCTCCCTTTCTCTCCCCGGCTCTCCGCTTATTAGTGTATGAAATGCAGGTGTGTGGGAAATGGCAAGCACACATTGACAGGTTATTTTGTTGGCCACTGCCTAATTAGTAGCATAGTGGATGCACCCTGCTAAGCTTTAGTGTGGTGCAGTAGAGCTGGTCTGTTCTAATTTCCTCACAGCTTTGATATTCAGCAAGAGATTGACGGTTCGCACAAAGAGCCAAAGCGCGACGGAGGCCTGCAGAAACAATGCCCCTTCTTGCTTGTAGACACCACAGATGTGAGAGAAAGCTGACTAAAAACAATTGCCCGACACTGTCTAATTGTCTCCAATGTCAGCATCATTAATGTTTTCCCATGTAAAAAGTAAAAGGCCAAGGTTGTATCCTCCCTTTATTTTGAGTCACATGATTATGTAACTTACTGAGATTCAGATTAAGTGTTAATTGTATTTGTGCAATAAAGAAACTGAAGCTACCTTGAATTTAATGAATATGTACTTAATTAATTTTGACAGCCTTTATCTTTATTACCTATTGAATAATCACAATCAGAATTAATAACATTTATAGGCAATTAAAATTACAGCCTATTTAATGATAATATATGTTTACATCTTTTTGCTGAGATACAAATTATGAATACTTATTAGCAAAGAAGTTGTTTCCCTGCCAGGAGGGTTTCTTGTCTGTGCTAACAGCAACAAAACAACAATAATCAGTTCAATGTGTAATAGTGCCTTTCACATCACACAGGCTCCCAAAGCGCTGCACAAGGGCACGTGAGAAAAGGCTCTGCAGAATTTAGAGGTAATCACTAAATGGCAAAAAATTGTAGTGTGCCTGGAACAAATGCTTCAAAATTACCCACGATAAGGCAAGTCTGACAATATGGGAGCAGCTTCAGAGCTTTATTTTCTAGCAGAAAAAATAGTAAGAATAAAGAGAGTCCATTGAGGTTGCAGTATCAAACTCCTTGCTGAGCCAGTACTACCAGACCAGAGCTTCAGAAGCTACAAGCCAGAATAGCTCCATTGATAGGAGTTAGGATAAAAGTCTTTTGGCCCCAAATCTTATGTAGAAATTCTAACTCCTTGGTACTACAGAGGGAGAACAGACACGGCTCTGATTCTAGCAGTTGCCCACAAGAGTAGGCAGCTTGATGGGAAATCCAGAAGAGCACACAAAGATTCTTTGGAGCACTGAATCCTCTCTGATGCAATCCAAGACATTGCAAATTAAAAGGACATGAGCTGTTCAAAGAAGGAAGAAGGATCAGGCCTGGTGTTTGGAAGATGTCACTTAAACTATCACAGAGAGAAGCAACTCATGCCTGTGCCCACGCTGTGCACTTCTGTGCTGACTGGGTGAGTCTGCACAAGCCATGGCACTCTTTGCATGCTTATTTTCATTACATTTCTGCCCCATTCAGGGGGTGGCAAGTCTTTGTCCCACCATACAGCCACTGTCCTCACAGTGATGTAGAAGGGCTGGGTGAGAGCTCTGAGAACAGGACCATATTGACTCCTGTAAATCTCTGTAGAAGTAAACTGCAGGAGAGTACTTGAAGAGTGAGAGCTGGAAAGGATTGCTTAAATCATGAGGTTCCCCTAGGTCCTGGCTTTGGGGATTAGGACAGAATTTTTTTTTTTTTTTGTGCAGAACTCCTAAGCAGGAAGCACCTTTCTGGGTGCCAAGCATAAAGGCAGAAGATGGAGCCTGGGCTTCATGCCACAGTGACACAGGGGCTTAACTTGGCTATTAAAGTCAAGCTTGGAGCACCTCCTGCTCAAAGTTTACTAGCCATGGCAGTCATCATGCCTGTGTAGAGTTAATGGAACAAGTTGCACTTCTGTTTGACTGCTAAGAAAGCCACGAATTGTATAGTGTGAAGGAGGAGGGGAGTGGGACAGTGAGTAAAGAGCTAAAGTTTGGGAAAAGGAAGCCTGGGATTCAGAGAGACTAACAGAGTTTTGCTTGCTCATCCTATGAAAATGAGCATGAAAAAGGGGAAATTATTGTTCTTTGTGAATATGTACAGAAAAGAGCCCTGAGGGAGAAAAGCTATAAGGTAAAGCTGGTGCCATGAATAGGTAGTTAGATATTGTCTAACCTATAGTTTAGCATCTGAGTAGACTTGTAATCAGAGTAAATGAGTAGTGTCTACTAGTTAGGGAGCTGGATAACTGTATGAGTGTGTTGTGTGAGATGATGCTGAACAGCACCTCCTGGATGTTCTCTGTTGGCTCAAGTTCCCTGAGCAGCAAAAGATCCTGCCAGAGGTGGCTGTACAGAAAGAGCTTTGGTGTGCAAGAGAAAAGTCCTCCTCCCATCCTGACTTCAGAAAGGCAAACTGAGGATTGGAAAGTTAAAAATTAACTGCACTAATTCAGATCTCTGAAGAAATGCATATTCACAAGGTTCAAGTAACACATCTGAGGACCTCTTACCACCCATGTAACACTGGGTCTTACGACTGACCTCAGGGTAAGAATCCTGTCAGCTTCCCTCTTGCCCAGGGAGACAGCAAATAACCAGTTACTGCTGGACATGGCCAGGAAAACAAACAACTCACTGTTCTACAATAGCCAAGATGTATGAAATCATTATGTTAATGTATAGCACCAGTGTCTACAGATAGTTATGCCACTCAGTAAGCTGTGGCACGCATACACAGTGGTTTCACAGCCCTGAGTGTCTGCTGCATTCTTTTATTCAAATGCAAGATCCACCTCTTTAATCTCATAATTCATCAACTTTGTTACTCTTAAGATACTGACTTTTCCATCAGGCACAGGGAAATGAATCACTCGTCCCTCCTTGCAGCTCTGTGCTCTCATGTCAGTTTCTCTCACCTTTGAAAAGTTTCCTTGCTTGTATCTAAGATAACTGAGAGCTCAAAGCCAGGTTATTTCATTCTGGGGTTGAACATTAACCTTTTCTGTACTGCAAAGCAGGTGCAAGGAGGCTGTGCCACTCACATACTTAGAAAGTGCAAAACAGGAGCAGATGCTGCCTGTAGCAGACAGGGATCCAGGAGTCCAGGGTTATGTTGGGTGCCTGATGGAATGACAGCCAAAGGTGAGACCCTGGGGACTGTTTTACAACTGATTATTTTCAAGGATTTTATTTCCCATTATAAAAGTGCTGGAGTTCAGTCCCAGCCAAGGAGTTAATTTTCAGTTACTGGTTGTACAGCTGCTTTTCTCAACATGCCCAACATTGTAATGTGCTGCAGGCTGAGTGTGCCTGCAAACAAAAATACAATATCTGGGGGAGCTGAAGCACCAGTGAGTAAAGGATGATACAGAACTGCCACTAAATACATAACTTTCTGGTACAGGCCAGTGATGAGAGAGAAAACTTGTAATATACCAGAAATACTTGCTCATGGAGAGGAATGAGCCTTGCTGTCTGTCCATGGGACATCCCCACCTTCTCTGGTTCTTCTCAGCTCACCTCTCTGCATATGAAATGTGGATTAATCAGGACCTGCAGCACAAATTTCCTGATTTAAGCAGAGCAGTAGGAGATGGCTTATTGAGACCTGCACAGCATTACTTGCCCAGGCACTGCAGTTGTTCTTGCTGCAGGTGATGCTCCAAATATGAAAACAAAGGATGCAGACTTAAAAATATCCTTTTCACAGGTACCACCTATCTCAGAAGCTATTATTCCTTTAGTAGTGGTTTGCATTAACAAATATGAGGTATCAGCTTGGTTTTCTTCACACCTTGGCAAAGGATAAATTACAAACTACAGGGATTTGCAGCTTCCAGGGCATTTTCTTTTTTTGTGATGTGGCAGAGTAAGCAATGTGCTACTGAATGAGTTATTTGGGATGAAGTTCTGCTTTTATAAACTGCCCTTGCATTCCTCAAAGACATTCAGTGGTTGCACAAGACACCATGTTATAGCCACACCTGACAACAAAATCACGGAAGGTGAGTGCTTGTTAAAAGCAAAAGTGGTCATATAAAAATATCACAGGTTTTGTCTAAAGGGAAAAATTCCTTTCTGGTGCAAGACATTTTAAAGAAGTCTTTAAGTAGCAGTGTTTTCACTACCTGCACGGGGATGCTCTGAACTCCAGATGCTGCTACAGGACACAGTATCCCTTTGCCTAGCTAGGAGATTCAGCACCTGGTGAACCCCAACTTTGGCCTTAAAAAAAGTTGAGTTTTACTTATACAGCATCTCCTGTCAAAAATACAGCCTTTAAGCTTGGTTCCATAAGCAAGTCCTCTGCAACTACTCTCTTTACTTTTACTTTCAGTGCCTATTTTATCTTTTCTTAGTGTTCTGAGTTTCCACCTGAATGCATTTTGTTTATATTAATGAAAGGCAGTTTAAAAAAATGGTTCTGTTTCATCCATTGCTATGGTACCCATCAGGGAGATCAATAAATGAAGCAAATCTTACTAGAAATAAGGAGGCCAAGGGAAAAAAATGTAGGTGAGTTTTGTAGTATCATTCACTCAGATAATGGCAGCCTGCAGTAATGTAGGCAAGAACAACAGTATCGACTTATAATCCATTATGAATCAAGGTGTTAGCTTTGTTGCATGGTCTTGTTTTCATTTTTTAAGACTTTCCCATGCCTTTTAGTATTTTACATCTTCATTAAGGATTTTAAAAGCAAAGATCTTTGCTTACGTTTAAAATATTTTCCCAGTGCTGTGATGAAGCACAGCCACTTGCTAATGGATTTCTGAATGCCATTTTCATTATAATATTTTTATAAGACCCTTCTCTTCCTCTATTATTACATTTGCTTTTGTAAGATGGTTGAGGCTACTCATCACGTACTTTAGATCCTTTAAATTTTGTTCCTGTTTACCTTTATGGGAGTGAGTTGGTGTTTTATTTATATAAGAATAAAGCCATAATCCAGTTTGTTTTTGGCAACTAAGTGTGTTTATGCAGCACCTACATTTATTCCCAGGCTGGATAATCAGCCATCCTCCTTCAGCATGAATCAGTCATGCAGTTAACTTGGAGCAATATACAAGTAACAGGGGCTGAAGCATTAGTCAATGCTGTCTTTATATCTCTAAGTGCCCAAGTATTCCATAATGCCATAATAAGTAAACTCAGATGCATAGGATAAGTGGTGTTATTTAGGGAAAGTGAAGTATTGACAGCTTGGCCATCTCAAGCATGAGTGTGCAGTCTGTCTCTGAGCACAGGGGAGGGGAGGATGAAGGGCTGCAGTGTCCCTGCCTATGTTTAGGCACCTGTGAAGGGATGGCTCCTGTTGGGACCACCTCCTCATGGCTGGGGAGGGATGTGGGTGTCTTAGTTAAAGCAGTTTTAGATCAATCCCCCTTTGGGAAGGTCTTGCATTGTGGGAAGGTCTCACATTCAGACTGCCCTGCCAGTGAAGAAATTGTCTTTTATTTAACCAGCCCACAGGCCTGACTCCAGTCCACCAGGACCCCACCAGCTCAAAAGGTTTTCATGGGGTTGTTTTTCTCCAACCTTTGCAGCTCATGGGATGGGGGCTGAGAGCCCAAACCTCCCCAGTCCACCCCACAGTGAGGAGGTGGGAACAACACCTCCACTGCTACAGGAGCTTTGGCAAGGACATGTTTGATGTCTTCTTGGATGTTCCTCCAGGGCATCTACCACCCCTCTTTTCACTTGAAAATGAAGCATTAGATTCTCTTTTTCTGTATCAAAACTAAGTGGGAACACAAAATTGTTCTGGTTATAACATATCAACAGCAGGTTCTCTGTCCCCATCCTCTATTGTAGTCATCCTTCTTGATTTAATTCTGTGGAAAGTAAACCTGACTTTTGTTCCCTGGATATAGTTCTCCAAGCTGATGTTAATAGAGATGTACTCGTGCCTTAAGTAAGAATAATCTAAAATGAATGTGGTTCCTGACTTCCCAGAATATTGAGCAACTCTACAAAAAATGACTGTTGTAAATATTAGCAATGTTAAGACAGAGCTTTATTTAAGACAGAGTGTTATTACAGAGCTTTTGTGATGTATTTTTCTACTGTTTTTCAGTTATTCCTGCTGTAGTAGGTCAAGAAACTGACTTAGCAGCTCAGGTTTTGCTCCAATGGGTAGAAGTCAAGGAAAGGAAAGCAATTCTAGGGCTTGATGAGTGTTATATTCTGCCTTAATGCATCTTTTAACTGATCTGTCAGGAACATTTCAGACCTATTAATCCTGAAAATCATCTTTCAGTTCAGTTATATGATTTGTGCTGATAGCTTTCCTCTCATGGAGCAATGGTAACAAAGCTTTATCCAATTCCTGCATAGTTAGAAGCAGATACTACCCTCAGGAGGGTGATGAAGCCCACATGTTGAATGTGCCAAAGCAAGGACAAAAGGCCCAGAGCCTTGAGCCCAGGGGCTCCTGATAGGCAAAAGGAGACATAAAAACAGCACCAGAGGCTGTCTAATGACAGCACAGGTAGTGCTTCCTTTTTACCACTCTCTGGTTGCATTATCTGGTGAAGCTGATTCTTTTTCTTTTTTGGGGGGAGGGAGGGATGAAGGTGGAGATGTTTAAATGGTTCATTGTCTCCAGGATGTTTTATGGCAGGATGATGAGTGTGAAGTTCAGCTAGAGCTGGTTAGGTGCCATTGCAATGCAAACACACTGACAACAACCCTGAACAATTCCAGATGGGGAATCCCTGCTCCTAAGGATGGGTGGTGGGCATTGTCAGTGGAGCCATCCTGAAAGGACCTGGAAAACACCTGACCAGTGCAGTATGGGACTGGGCTCTGAGCAACCTGATCTAGATGAAGATGTTTCTGGTTATTTCAAGGGAGCTGGACTAGATGACCTTTAAAGGTCCCTTCCAGCCCAAGCCATTCCATCATTGCATGTGTGTTTCCAATCTGCTGAGCAGGTGAAAGAAATGAAGAGGGCAGAAAGGCAGAGGGAGACAGAGTACATACAAGAATGCTGATTCTGACAATATAATATTGCCCACCTAGTTGAACTCTCATTCCTAGGGTCATCTAATCTGGTCTTTTGTTTGTTTTCTATTCTCCCTCCCCACCACTTCCCTTCTTCATACACTTCTGTCCTACGTCTACTTCTTGGCCTTTTGTAGACACCTTGAACTTGATGTAATCCCACTGAAGCAGCTGGCTTCATCCTAAACATCAGAAAACGGGAAGGTGCTGGGTATTTTGAGGTTATTTTCCTCCTGTGTTCCTGACAGGAGGATGATTTTGTATTTTGAGGTTATTTTCCTCCTGTGTTCCTGACAGGAGGATGATTTTCTGATGTTTGACAAATACCAATTGGTTCTTAACTTGTAACCCAAGGCTAAAACATGTTTCAAAAGCATTGTAGAATCATAGAATGGTTTGGGTTAGAAAAAAACTTGAGACAACAGTAGAGCATTAGAGGCAGCAGAGATAGAAAATTTATGTTTACTGAAAGTGTGGCTGCTTTTTGTAGCTCTGGATGTGCAGGAATGTTTGCTGGTGAGACAGCAAAAGAGGAGAGATTGAAATTCATACTTCATCTTTAGGTTGCCAGCTCAGACCGGGTCAAGAATTATTTGCTGATGTAAATATCTTCTAGAAGAGACAGAAGGACATTAGCAACTGTCAGCTCTGGCAAGCTGTATAAATTGTTTGTGAGTGGGACAATTTATAGTGTTTTTTTTAAATGCAGTCTGTTGTTCTTCAGCAAAAAGATAAAAAATGGGGATTAAATCATCATTTGTGTATGCCAAGGACTTCATCAGACCCATTCCCTACTCTGATGCTTATGTCAGAGCCAGAACTGGAGGAGATCTCATAGATATTCAGCCTCAGGTTTCCCAGACAGGCAGCAATTCTCACTTCCTCACACCATCCTTGTTTCCAGACTCTTCCTGCCAACCAATTTCATTGGAGAACCTGCCCTTACTTCCAGAAAATAGTCTGGTTCCTTTTAAAAGTCAAATCCCATTTATGACCGGGCCAAACAGGCTGTTCAGAAGAGCAAGACAAGCTGGACCAAGTCCCACACAATACAGAGTTGCCTGTTTTTTGCTAACCACACCAGAATGCCTTCTCCACCAGTTTAATAAATAGATGCTAGTTAAACAGGCATCATTTTGAGGCACCGTAGGAAGTAAAAATGCAAAAGTATTTTTTTTTTTTGCTAAGCATTTGTTCCAAAGAAATGTACTGCTCAATAAAGACTGCCTGTTCTTGGCTCTTCTGCTGCCTCAGGGGTGTGTGCCTGGGTCTGCTGGAGGGCAGAGCAGTTTCTGCAATAGGTGATGTGGCTGTACGTCAGCTCACTTTGGAGTGGGGACCAACACCTGGAGTCAAAGTGTTGTTGAGATTTTTACCACAGAATCATGCTAAACCTATTTCAACAGCTGGGCTGTCAACATCTGGTGGCACTGCAGAACCCTAGGGATGATTCTCCTGCCTCAGCAGCCTCATGTGCCATGGGCATGGACAACCTGATTTCAGTGTCAGCAGAGAACAAAGTAGCTCTCCCTCTCTGGAGGGGATGGAAGTGCTCAGACTTGTAGCTGTAATCCTGTTGTGAGACAGGAATGTGTGTTCCTGCAGCCTGGGCTAATAGCAAGCTTAATGCCCCCTTTGCAGCATTCCCTTTCCTCTTCCTTCTCCTTGCACCTGCTCCAGTAAATTCCTGCTCCAACAAATAAGAATTGTCAAGATTACAGTCTTTGTTCAGAGCACTCAGGCCTAAATCTTTTCTTTGCAAAGTTGAGTGCCTAACTTACCATCCTCAAAAGGGTGGTTATTTTGTGTTTGTCCTATAATACCACCTAGAGGCCTTAACTGACTTCGGGTTGATAAACACTCAGCTTTTTTCTGCAGATCTCAGTTTTTGAGGCTTTTCTTTAACTGGATGCTCTGAAAATGAAAGCCCCAGGAAGAGAAGTCACACAGGAGCTCTGATGTTTCTTCCTAGCAGAGTGTTCTTCACCAGCATTACTGAGTCCTGTGACCCCTCACAGGAGGGGCTGCTTTTTCTGCAGTGGTGACTTTGCAAATCTTCTGGTTCCAATGTGAGTTACTTCAAAAATAAGAGGGACTGTGGCCATTGCATCACTCTGCCTCCCATTCCTTTATGGCTCAGAGTCAAAGGCAGAGTGGGTATTAAGTTTGAGGGTATCTCGTATCAGAAAACCTAACACAACAGCATCAATGTACAACACCTCCTCACACCATATTCCTTCTGTCACTGCCCATCTCCAGGTTATTCAGATGGTGCAGAGGTCTTCTCCAGGACATCCCTGCCCTGTTTCTCCTACCCTTCTCTTCGGCAAAGCCAAACTCTGTGGCCAAGAGGTCTCCTGGCCACCACTGGGGTCCCTGGCAGGTTTTTTAGAGCTGCCACAAGGTGGTGAGGTGCTACAGCTTCCCAAATAAAATAATAGTCAGTAAGGTGTTTTTTTTTTGTTAAGGTATCCAAAATCAGTGGCAGCGGAACTGCTGAAACCATCCCACAATGTGGCTTTAACCAGAAACTTGTAGCTGAATTGTTTAGTCCAAATCATTAAATTTTTTGTCAATGCTATGAACAAAATCAAACCAGTCCTTACAGTGACATTTCACTGGCATTAAACCTGCTCTACAGTTAGTCTGAGATGTTTCACAGTAGGTACAGAACTGTCTTGATTCCCATGCTTTTGTGTATAAATATATAGTGCTGTATCTTTGCAAGGAGTATCCAAAAATCAGTAAATTATAGTTTGCTTGTTTTTTTACTTGTTTGTTTTTTTAAATTATTCTGTGTCCCTCTAATTGACAGTCCCCGAGCACAACCCACTTGATAGATGTGTTCACATACACAACCCATCAACCAAACCATTTTCAGTGTCTGTAGCTTTGGCATTACATGTAAGATCATTCACTGAATGGTTTAAAGACTGATTTTTGTCATTTTTCAGTGGCATTAGGCACCAGCACAGTCCATGGGTGTCAACACCTTGGGACTGAGACCTTAAATGAAAACAAACAAGCAAAGAAACATTGCCTCTTCAGTTTCTTTCTTTGAAGTGCCATGTTTTTAAATCAAAGCTACCCTATTCTGTGTGAAATCCTCTACAGAATTTCAGCTCAGGAATGCAAAAGCAGGATTATTATTTTATTTTTTTTTTAAGTGTATCAGCTGGATTTCTGCATTTCTTTAAGTGGCTTATATTGGAGAACAGTCTGATCTGGTGCTCTGGCACCTTTTTCTCTAATGTTTTGTTGAGCACTGCTGGGTACAGCCTGGTATGATTCAGAGTTTAATACTCGACCCCTCACCTATGGAAGTGCAGGAAAAGGCACCCTAAGGGAGCTTTGGTGTGTGTGGTGCAGCAGGCAGTGGTCTGTGTGATGCCAAACACAGGGTGACACACAAGGAGTGTTGG
Organism: Heliangelus exortis; assembly: GCF_036169615.1. Taxonomy (NCBI): domain Eukaryota; kingdom Metazoa; phylum Chordata; class Aves; order Apodiformes; family Trochilidae; genus Heliangelus; species Heliangelus exortis. The sequence goes on along the minus strand of NC_092428.1, from coordinate 28,371,733 downwards.
TTGAACACCTCCTGATCCCTAAAGTGTGCTCACCCACTCTTCCCAGAGCTGGAATATGGAGCCAGAAGCACTGCTTGAATTTTCTCTCAATGTCTTCGTTTCATCAAGAGGTGCCTTGTATAAGCACTGCCAATTACATCCCCATCTCCCTCCAGGGAGCAGAAGGAGGATAGAATCAGGCTGGGTGTTTGCTTTGGCTTCTAGTATGAAGTGGAAGTGGCTACCATAGCAATGTGAAACAGATTTTAATATTTCCTGGGTTTTAGCAGATAATCAACAAAGGCAAACGTTGCTGCATCATATCCAAGGCAGTGTGGGGAGCTGATGAAAACAGGAGATGGAAGCATCCTGGATAAACCCAGTTAGAAAGATCTGCTGTAAAAATTGGGTTAGATGCTCCAAGTAGCTTGAGCCTCACTTAGGTAACAGCTTTTCTGTCCTGCAGGGCAGGGATGCTGTTCAGAAGCCACAGATATGAGCCTGAATGAGACGTGAGGTCAAGAGTCCAGCACAAATGAGATCACAAGCATCTCATTTTGAGTCTCTTGGCTGAATGCATTTGGTGGGGGGAAATAAATACAAGATGGCTATGCTGAAGGCTGCAGTGCCACTGCCACATTACTCGGATGAGCAGTTTGCAGAATTTCTCTGCTCCTTTCTACCTTTTCTCCTTGGGAATAGTGTTCTCCATGAACCTTTTGGGTTGTTAATGCTCATCATCATCTAAATTGCTTTTTGTCTTTCAGTTATCTCTGCCTCTTTTCATAGGCTGTGTTCATAGGAACGTCTTCCAGGGAGAGAAAAATTATGATTAACCCTTCTTTTGCCTTTCCATCATCTTTTGATTTTAATGAGACAAGAAAGGCAAAAAATCTGAGACATCTGTTGTTTCTTTCAGCCATTTCCACAGAGACATTAGATAGCATTTCAAGCACTCAACTGACAAAACAACTCACCTTGTGAGAACACTCTGACTTATTAGATTGTTGCATTGCTCTAGTTTTGCACAATGTAGTGAATAACCTTTTCTTTAAAACTTCCATTTTCCCCCCATTAAAGCAGCATTTTCACATAGTGTTATGAAATTTTATTATATATGAGTAAACATATACTTGATATGTGGAACATGAAGGAAGTGAGTGTAAAAGGATGCAATTAATACCCCCCAAATAATCTTCCGATTGGATCCAGAGATGTGGTTAATGCATAATTTGCCATATATTTTAACTAATCTGCCTTAATGTAGACTCACTATACAAAGAAAAAGCACTGGCAAGGTGAGGATATGATATATATTACATCTGGCAATGGATATAGTGAGAAGATTATCTATATTATTATTGGTGATGGAAACAGCATATATTGTCATCCAATGACGAGAAAAAACTTGACTTTGCTAAAATGGTGTGAACCAAGAAAACATTTAAAGCCAAGGTGGTTACTGAAAACTGATTTAAGACTGACAAGCAGGATTTTTACCCTGATATTCACTCTAAGGAATTCCTGTATGGCCTGGTATGTTAGGGAAGACACAGAGGAGAGGTCTCCACTCCCTGGGGCCTGGCTGGGTGACCACTGGGAATGTGCTGCCCCACAAGGTCCTGCTCCATTTTCTCTGCCTGTGGTTCTCAGTTTTGTGGGAACTCACAAATTTAAAAGGCCACATAACACTGAGAAACTACAGGGCCAACCCTGGCTTCAGCTGACCCACACACTGAGCTCCTTGGGGTGGCCAAGGGCTCGCAGGAATGAGCTGCTCTGCATCATCTCCAAGAGCAGGGAATCCTCTTAAATGTTAACAACTGCTTTGGAACAAGTTCAGACCAAGTAAAACTCCACTGTGATCAGTGTTTCCTTCCTGCTGAACAGCCCTTTGTGAACTTCTTAGGGTGTCTAGTGTAAAGTTCACTACACAATTTCTTTATCTGTTTATTGTATTGCCATTAACAGCCTTTGGGGGAGCTGGGGGAGCTGCTCTGTGGTACTGCACATCAGCAAAATAAAGTGTTGCAAAGGTTGTATCTCTTTCTTACCTGGTGATGAAGAGTTGGGCAAGTGGGAGAAAGTCTGGTTGAGGTTTTTATGGGAGTAAATTTGCTCCCACCTTGGTCCCTTTACTTCTGCTTTGTTGAAGGACTTCCAGAAATTCTGGTTAACCTGGTGAGAATCCTTATGGCAACTCAAGGTTGACTCTGTCCCTAAATTCTTACAAAGAGCCCAGTTTTCTACTGGCATGAATTGATAGAGCTCCAGAGCATTCAATAATGCCATGGTGATTTTTAGCAGCAAAATACCTGGCATAATTACCTTAATGTAGCAAGTATGGTCAAGTGGTGCAATGTAATCCAACACCATCCAAAAGAATGTGGCAGCTTTGTTTTGCAAGAAGGGTGTAGAAGGTCTTGTTGGAAGGAGAGTCCAAATGCCTTTTAATTCAAGGAACCAGCATCTGACCCTAATTATGAAGGGAAAGTGAAGGGGATGCAAGCACCAGAAAACGGGAAAGCCTGCAAGGGGAACAAAGCATCAACTGCTGTTGAGCTGGATGCAAAGTTCAGCTGAGAGAGAGAGAGACAAAGTGGCTCCAGTTGCACATAAATACTTGATGGGAAGTGTGCCGAGGAAGCAGGGCAATGGGTTATTTCTCATATGCTGCAAAATTGCTTAATGTAAGTGAAATGAATTGCCCTTCTTGTAGAAATTAATTATGAAGGCAACTTTACAGAGCAGCGTAATAAAGATGTAGGCAAAATAACAGTGGCATTGAATTCAAAAGCTATGCATAATGAATGGTCTGTTAACATGCCTATGATCAGTACCAAGAGACCTTGACTACTGTATAATAACATATTTAAGTTTCTAACTAACTGATTTTATTATTTAGTTTGACATGAAGTTAGTTGTTTATCAAAGAACAAGGTCTAAAATAGCACTGCCAGCTCCAGGAATAACTTTTTATCTTCAGTGACACTTCATTAGATTTCAGCATGTTCTCTCCCTAAGATTTCTCCCATAATAAACACTTTTCCACATCAAAATCTGATTATGTTTCTGTTTCATAATGAAATTATGAGCACGGAGATACTTGATCCTACATAGTTGAGGTTTATTTTTTTTTCATGCAATCTGATAGATCATCTCTTCCTCCTAGAAAAAAAAAAAAAAACAAAGCTATCTTTGCTGTTGTCATTTATTATATGTAACACACTGTAACAGTTTAAAGATATCAGAGTAGGGACTATTGGGAGTAAATGCTGTTGAAGTATTTTCAGATGAGCAATAGAGCAATATGCAGACCAGGCGCCTGCTAACAGGTAATTTATGAAATTTCCAGAGTGCTGATAAGGCTGTGGAGGAACTCTTCTTGTAGTAGGAAACATCAGATTTTCTTTCAAGCAGATAAATTCACATGCAGTAGTAGCAGCTCATCTCTTCTCTTTGCAGAGTACCACTGAAGAGAGGCTGGAAGCAAAGGAGGTCTCATATTTTGCTGGTAGGGACATAGTGAGGCACTCTTTAACTATTTTTTATATCTAAATATTTGTCCTTATACCTGTTGGCAGGTGTTCATATCTCAGTGGGTGAAACCCACCACCTGTCTGTGCTTGCAGACAGAGGAAACACCTTTTTCAACCAAATTATTACAAGGTGAGCATCCATAAAGTATGATGTGCTGCTATGAAGGGTGGATAGATATAATTTGCCTACTTATATAGTTGCAAATCTAATATTCAGAGTTTTTAATTATGGTATAATTAGAGCATTTTAAAACACCATGCTAAATACTTAATCTTCTGATTTATCCTCCAATAATTTTGTGCTTTTTCTGTGCAGATAGAAACATTTGCCATGCTAGATGGGGATAACTGGCGAAGATCATGCCAGTGTCTCTAATCAAATGGTTAAGTTTTCCCACTGAGTACATATTATCTGAGTTTTTTATTTTTAATCATACTTATGCTTCAGTTTGAATGTGTGTTGATTAGTTCATTGTCACTGTAGGAAAACAAGGGGAGCTTATATTATGCCAGTCACTATTCAGCACTGATTGGTCTGATGGAAAAATATACGTTGCCTCAGCAGATAAGCTGCTTAGCTGTATTCATTGTGTTAATTACATACTCAAACATTTCATTTTTTATGGAGTTTATTGATAGTTCTTTATCTGTATGGTGATTATATGGTTTATTCCTCTTTGTCCCCCTCTTTCCCCTCCCTCAAAATATGTCTGGTGAACACCTGGCTGTGGTCATGTCCTGAGGGCAACTTCAGCCCATAGTCACAGTGGTTTCCTGAAGGTTGCTCTCCTCAGCAGGAGGGTGGTGAATCCTCAAGGGTCAATTTAGGCTTTGCAGGCAGTGCTGGATGCCACTGCTTCAGAAGAGAAGCCAGGGGAGATCCACTGCTCTCTTTTTTGCCATTTGTTGTTGGGGATGTTGGGGTTTTATTTACAAATGAGAAGTAAAATTAATGTGTCCATTAAAAAGTCCAGGTAAACTTAGGGGTAGGAATATGCACATTCTACCATGGATAACAACTACAAGTTTCTGACTGCTGTACCTATTTGATAAGGCACCACACCTTTCACTCCTGCATGCACAGTTATGTGAGGTGTTCTTCTAAATAGCTAATTTATGAGAAAAAAAATTAAATCTATAAGTATGAATAGATAAAGCTCACAATCTACTGTCTCTTGATGATTCCAGTACAAAATGACTCATTCACAAGATAACTGTACCCAGCTCCTTACTCTTCACCCTAAATTCTATAAATTTACGAGTTATGTGAGTAATCACTGGCATTTGCTTCATTTGTCATTTTGTGATATTTTCAACTTGCAGAGTCCATCTGTGTGATTATTTGTCAAAGTCCCATCCAAGAGGAGAAGACAAATAAAGCATCTTCTTAACTATGGGGAAAAAATTGCAAAGAATATATGCAAGATAATTATTAGTAAGATTCTGCACAGGTACAACAGTCTGAGTTACACATCTGTGTTGGGAACTGTTCATTTTCATTATGTTCATGATTATGTTTATAACATAATGTTCAAGCATTAGTGCAAACAACAGGAGGTGTGTCCTACAGCTCACTAAAATCAGTCCCAAGAGAAAACAAAGAAAGTTAAACCTCTCCATAGTTTTCTTTATCTTAATAATTGTCTATATAATTATCCTGTTTCATACAGTTGATGGCAACTGTGAAATTGGGAATATCAGCCAGAGTGAGACTCATTGCAGCTCTGAGTTCTTTGTTCTTCTCTTACTTTCTGATCTGGACCCAGCTGCACAGTTCCCTTCATGCTGACTTCTCTGAGTATCTTCCTCAGCATTTATTCTGCAGGAATTACAAGGGAATGTCTCCAGAGCAAAGGATACAGTGAAAACAGTGATTCCTTTAATTTTAAATGAGCTATTTTAATAACTCATTAAAACTATGAACCTTATTCTTGTTCCACCCTGTGCACTGGTTGTTTAGCTGCAGATTTGTTTTGATGGAGATGGATGTGATATTTTATAAAGACTTCTTGTATGACTGAAGCTCCCCTAATATGAAATATTGATCTTAGGCAAATTCTGAATGCTTTATGTGCATTTTTTTTCCCCTTTAACTTTTATTAACCTTTATTATCTTTGTTTGCAAGGGCACTGGAAACTTCTTCTCATAACAAGTTCAGGAATATTATAGATGTTTAAGCAAGTAATGTAAGCAAATAAAAATCTAACATGTAAACAAATATTTTTATTGTCTGTCTGCACACAGCTTGAACAGGCAGGGGCAGCCCTGGTGAAAAGATATGCATTTATTTATATTAAATACATCACGAGTACAAACAAATCAGTGAAGAGCTGCAGCTGGCAAAATTAAAATTTGGAAAAATTCCCAAGTTAGTGAGGAAACCCCTCCTGAAATGTTATCAAAAACTGATTGCTGCAGGGAGAAATTATGAGCAATGAAGGTCCCAAACTATCTTGTGATTAGGAGAGTACAGGTATGGCCACATGAAAAAAAAAGTCTTCTGGGAATGGCATCATCATTTCAAAAGTACCTGGCTCTTTGGCACTGTCCCTCCTATTGCACAAACATCAGACCTACTCTGTTCTTAAATTAGCAGACTTGGGGACAGGCTTGTGACCAGTCTGTTTGCAAGAGCTTGCTGCTATCTTGCTTATCACCTGCTCTTTCACTTCCATATTGGCTGCAACTCACCTTCTGGAAATTCCATGGAATAAACCACAGTCTGCATTATGTGGCTTGTGTTTAAGATAAATACTGTTGCTCAGGGATGCTGCTCTGGGTGGTGTGCCCAGGCTGTGACCCTTTGCTTATTGGTGCTTCTTTTCATCCACTCCAGGAGCTGCAGAGCCATGGCCAGATTCCATTTCCACAGGAGAGCTCCACAGCTCAGGGAGCAGCAGATGCAAAGAACAAAAACCTGTCCTGCTGCAAGGAGGGCAACAACAACAACAAAGGGTTTTGAACAAATGGGTCAGAGTGTTATTTCCAATAGAGCTTATAAACATAATCATCTGTGAACAACAGGAGGTGGGGGCAGAGAGATGGAAGACTGAATCATCAGTCAAACACAGGCTCTGCAAAGCCTTCCAAATATCTGGTTTGGATTGCTGTGACGAGACATTCTGCAGGGAAGAGGTACGGCTCTTCAGTTCTAGTTTTCTCTCCTATCCTTCTTAGTCAGCTCCTGGGTGGATGTGAACATGCCTGGATGTTAAAAATTGCCCTCAAAATGTTGGAAAGGTTGGAGGGGAGGCCTCTTATGAAGTTATCAGGAGGGCAGGCTCTCACAGGTCACACAGACCTGTGAGAAACTTAAGATTTCTTCCCTCTTCTTTGTAGCCTATTCCAGTGCTTCCACTTATTAAAAAAACCTTTTTTAATACCTAACCTCTTACAGCTTAAACCCTGTGTTAATCCTCCAACTCAAAGAGAACAGCTTTTTTAAAACTTTGTGATAGTCTTTAATCAATATCAAGACCGTAATTATTCTTTCCCTGGGTTTTCTTTACAGGAATCAACCCTTTTTTCTCTTCTTGCAGTCCCAGGCTACATTTAGAACAGGGATGGAGCCCCGCTTGACCTTCTTTTCACAAACAGAGAGGGGCTGGTGAGAGATGTAGTGGTCAGTGGACGCCTGGGACTCAGCGATCATGAAATAATAGAGTTTTCAATATTCAGGGATACAAGGAGGGTCATCAACAAAACCTCTACGTTGGACTTCTGGAGGGCAGATTCTGGCCTATTCAGAAGACTAGTCCAGAGTATACCCTGGGATACAGCCCTTGAAAACAAAGGGGTCCAGGAGGGATGGACCTACTTCAAGGAGCAAGTTTTGAAAGCACAGGAGCAGCTGTCCCAGTGTGCCGAAAGGCGAGCCGGCAGGGAAGATGACCGGTCTGGCTGAACTGGGAGACTCTGAAAGAAATCAGGGTTAAAAAGAGGGCCTACCAATTATGGAAAAAAGGGCTAACTACTCAGGAGGAATTTAGGAATATAGTTAGGTTGTGTAGAAAGAAAATTAGAGAGACAAAGGCACAACTTGAACTGAATCTCACCACCTCTGTGAAGGATAACAAAAAGTCCTTCTACAGATACACCAGTGGCAAAAGGAGAGGCAAGGAAAACACCCATTCTTTACTGGACATGGGTGGGAATATAGTTGTCAAAGATGAAGAAAAGGCTGAGGTATTTAACACCTTCTTTGCCTCAGTTTTCAACAGAAAGACAGGTTATCCTGAGGACAGATGGCTTCTGGAGCTTATAGAAGGTGACAAGAGTCTAAACAGCCCCCCTGTAATCGAGAAGGAAACAGTCAGTGACCTAATGAACTGCTTGGATCCTCACAAGTCTATGGGACCGGATGGGATCCACCCAAGGGTGATGATGAGAGAGGTGGCAGAAGAGCTCGCCAAGCCTCTATCATCTACCAACAGTCCTGGCTCACTGGGGACATCCCAGACGACTGGAAGTTGGTGAATGTCACACCAATCCACAAAAAGGGCCGGAAGGAGAACCCGGAAAACTCCAGGCCCGTCAGCCTGACCTCAGTGCCTGGCAGGGTTATGGAACAGATCATCCTCAGTGCAATCACACAGCACCTGCAGGATGGGCAAGGGATCAGACCCAGCCAGCAAGGGTTTAGGAAGGGCAGGTCCTGTCTGACCAACCTGATCTCCTTTTATGATCGGGTGACCCGCCTGGTGGATGAGGGGAAGGCTGTGGATGTGGTCTACCTGGACTTCAGCAAGGCCTTTGGCACCATCTCCCACAGCATCCTCCTGAAAAAGCTGTCAGCCCACAGGAGCACCCTGTGCTGGGTTAGGAACTGGCTGGAGGGCTGGGCCCAGAGAGTGGTGCTGAACAGGGCTGCATCCAGTTGGAGGCCGGTCACCAGTGGTGTCCCCCAGGGATCGGTGTTGGGCCCGGTTCTGTTTAATATCTTTATTGACAATTTAGATGAGGGGATTGAGTCCACCATCAGCAAATTTGCAGATGACACTAAGCTGGGGGGAAGTGTCGATTCGCTGGAAGGCAGGAGGGCTCTGCAGAGGGACCTGGACAGACTGGAAAGTTGGGCTGATTCCAATGGGATGAGGTTCAACACGGCCAAGTGCCGGGTCCTGCACTTTGGCCACAACAACCCCATGGGGAGCTCCAGGCTGGGCACAGAGTGGCTGAAAGCAGCCAGGCAGAGAGGGACCTGGGGGTTTGGATTGACAGGAAGCTGAACATGAGCCAGCAGTGTGCCCAGGTAGCCAAGAAGGCCAATGGCATCCTGGCCTGTATCAGGAACAGCGTGGCCAGCAGGTCCAAGGAAGTGATTCTGCCCCTGTACTCAGCTCTGGTGAGGCCACACCTTGAGTCCTATGTCCAGTTCTGGGCCCCTCAGTTCAGGAAGGAGATTGAGGTCCTGGAGCAGGTCCAAAGGAGGGCAACCAGGCTGGTGAAGGGACTTGAGCACAGATCTTATGAGGAGAGGCTGAGGGAGCTGGGGCTGTTCAGCCTGGAGAAGAGGAGGCTCAGAGGAGACCTCATCACTCTCTACAACTCCCTGAAAGGAGGTTGGAGCCACGGGGGGGTTGGTCTCTTTTCCCAGGCAACTCTCAGCAAGACAAGAGGGCACAAGAGGTCTCAAGTTGTGCCGGGGGAGATTTAGGTTGGACATTAGAAAGAATTTCTTTACCGAGAGGGTGATCAAGCATTGGAACGGGCTGCCCAGGGAAGTGGTAGATTCTCCATCCCTGGAGATATTTAAAAAGAGCCTGGATGTAGCACTCAGTGCCATGGGCTGGGAACTGCAGAGGGAGTGGATCAAGGGTTGGACTTGATGATCTCTGAGGTCCCTTCCAATCCAGCCAGTTCTATGATTCTATGATCACAGGCTCTCTGCAGACTCTTCCCAACTGGGCTGTGTTTTGATTTGATGAGTGGTAACAGGAGCTGGGATCCTCTTCTGCCTGGTGTCCATCCAGAGCCAAGCACTGCAGGAAGAACCCTCAGAGTATCTTAAGCATTTATACTCCAGATTTTGTCTTTTTTCACAGCCCCATATTGCCTTAATTTACTCAACCTTCCAGAAATGATGCACTTACTGAACTGACTGCATTTGATTATCACCCTTTCTGTGTAGCATAACAGAGCATTGTGTAGAATGATCCCAACTGAAAGCACTGCTTCACTTGGCCAAGAGATGAATTTCAATCCCACTTTCCACAGTGCTTCTAGCCTTCCCCATCATGCCTTTTTTTCATTTTCCTGAGAAATATAATTTGTGATTCTTGAAACTTTTCGCGGCCTGTGACAAAGCTATGACAGGTTTTAGAACAGGCACACATGGGTGGAACCTAAAAGTATGGTGAATTCTTCCAAATTTTCATCTCCAAAAGGAAACAGATTATCCATGACATGTCATGCCCAGTAGAAAGTGACTAAACCCTTTATTTTTTTCCCAGCACTGGTACTGACTGTGTACTGGACAAGTTTTCAGGCACCTTTATTCTTAGCTTTCCCATTTAACAAAGAAGAAATAGTATTCTTGAAATGCTACCAATAGAAACTGGTTATATTATATATGTTAAAGGTACAATGTTGTTTTTCTTGGATAGAGGAAGTAATTGCTATGCAGTCCCAGTTTAAACATAGTGAAATCCCACACTGGATGCTTGCATAGCCTGCTCAAGCCGTTTATGATCTTAATGGTTTATGGCATTGATTATCAAACCACAATGTAGACATTTTATTAGATAGAAAGAGACATTATGGACTAACTCTTATTTTAAAAAAACCTCTGAAACAATGAACTGAATTCATGACCCAGGGAAACATTTCTGGGGATGTTAAATGCTTCAAGCAGAAGGGAACCATTAGCAAATTTAATAATGAAGGAAATTTTTCTGCTGTTAACTCAGAAAAAAGGAAAGCAACACCTGATTAATGATTGATTAATACATATGAAGAACAATGTTGAGGTGGATCCCATCCTATTGCAACCCAAGGGTCTGGGACAGGAACATCCCTATTTTCAGTGTTTACTTTTCAGGGTATTGTAACTTGATGTAGGTCTAAGTGAATAACAACAATAAGAACAAAGATGAAACTGCAATATTGAAATTACGGAATTCTTTTGACAGAGCCGTAATACTTTAATCTGAATAAATAAATAAAATAATGGAAGAATCATTTTACTCCTACTACAGATAACACAGAGATTTTTTTTGCTGTGTCCTGACTGCATAGGACAGACAGAACACTGTTGCAAGACAAAGATGTTTTGGCATGGTGCAGGGGTGAACAACTCTAAAATGACTTTTGCAAACCCTGCTGTTATGCTGCACAAAAGAAAATAGTTTGGAAAGAGAGGGAGGTGATAACAGCAATGGGAAGAGGGGCTTGGTATGAGAGCTGTGGCTGAAGAGAAGCCAATGGGCAGCCCAAGAAAGAACACCAAAAAGTAAGATACTTGCAAAAGGGCTCTGATTAAAAGTGGAGGGTATTTGAAACTGAGGTCAGAGAAGAGCTCCAATGACCTAAATAAGACCTCTGTGTTCCTTCAAATGGAGGCATTTATTGCAGTGTGAGTTTATTTGTAGTTTTTACCCAGCTTCTGGTTACAGACAGATTCTGGTTGACTCTTTTCTGCTAGGCTGAAAAGCCCTCAGGTATTGAAGAGTTTATCTAGTGTATTTAAAATAAACTTTTTTTTCCTTTTTGCTCACTTAAAAAGATAAAGGGGTTGAGACTTCTCGTTGCAAAGCACTCTCCTCAAATCTTAGGTGATTTTTTTTCTCTTGCAGTTTCTCCACAAATGTCATTGTACAGTCTTTTCAAGCACTGGACACAGTAACTTTATTTTGGTGTTGTCTATGTCATAGAAGAATTTTTTCCCTGCTGCCAGTGTCCATCCCATTTGGATGCCGTGCCTTACTGGCAGCACACAGGTTTGAACACATTACCTCCCACTTCCTCTACAGAGCCTTTGTTTTCCAAGATAATTTGCCATTATCTCCACCTCTAGGAGTATGAATATATAACTTTGCATATGGTGCAGTTAGATGGGGTTTGTGCTGATGAGTTCCAAACAAGCTGACTAGATTATGAACTTCCCAGCCTGGCCTCCTTTGCCTCACATGAGCATACCTGGCTGAGAAGACACCACTCAAGCTCACATGGACCTCCTGGCTTTTTTCCAGGAAGTTTCCATGTGTTATTAACCACCTCTAGGACCGCTCATACTGTAAGGCTTCAATATGGAGTCTTTCCATGTTTTAAAGACTGACTTAGTTGAGATGACTGGAGTATAGAGTCTGGGAGAGTCTGAGTAACTCTTTGCACTGAGTTGTTTGGTTTTTTTCTTTCCCAGATACTTCTAACTACTGCTGCCAAGCCTGTGGCAATGCTGTTTTCTGACCTGCCTGCCACAGTGAGCCATGGGTGTTTGCCAAAGGAGGGAGGAATGGGTATGGATTAAACCTTTGCCCATGCAAATCTGAAGATAGCTGCTACTGAAGCTCCAGGAAAACAGAGGCAGAAACAAATCTTTCAGTGCACTCAGTGGGAATAAGCCAGGTGGGGGTAACCATTTTTATAGGGAGACCATCTCCAGATCCCCTGCTTTTTCACCCAGTATGCATCCAAGAAGAACAAACATGGAGAGGTCCCTGTCAAAGTCCTCTGTCCTGGTGTTGTTCCAAAGTTGCTGAACACCAGAGCTGGCACACAGCTCCTTCCCTCACATCCTCACAAACAGCAGTGCAACCATCCAATTCTTTTTTTCTTTTTAAGAAAAAACAAACCCAACTTTCAGCTGTCTCCATACTCTAATAGCAACTCTATGGATTCTATGGAGCTGTCCTCTGGGCAGTGGACTCAGCCTGGAGTGGAAACCTGCCCTATGCAAACCCTATCAAAGACCTCATTAAAAACCCACGCACCTTTCCCGGGGGAATCAGGTGCATCCCGTGGGAGACCCTGCCGGGGGTCTGGATGCTCGTGGCCTCCCTGTACCTCTGCAGTCTTTGCCCAAGCCATGGTGGCACCGAGGACCTACCCCTCCTTTTTTCCCCGCTAACATCCCGAGCAGCCCAAAGAGCGGTCACTGGGGAGGAAGGGGGTGGGGGAAAGAAAGGCGGTGGCCGTGCGGGAGTTGTGAGCTCCCGCCCGCCGGTGCCCGCCCGGGGCTTAGGTACCTCCGTGCCCGCACCCTCGCACATGCTCACTGGGGCGCCGCGGGAGTCTGGGCATGTGCAGAGCGGGGCCGGGCCGATCGCCGCGCCCGCCGCGCCCCGGGGCTTCGGGAGCTGCCTCCGCCCGCCCTCTGCCAGGTGTGTAGGCGCCTTAGGTGAGGCGGAGAGGGGGAGCCGCTGGCCGGCGGCGGAGGGGCAGGATGAACAGCTCCGACGAAGAGAAGCAGCTGGAGCTCCTCGCCAGCCTGAAGGATCAAGGTAAAGGCGGGGGGGCGCCGACACCGCAGGGAGCCGTTCCCCCTGCTCCGCTGCCGCCGCTGCGGGCACGGGTTCGGCCGACGGCAGCGCGGCCACCGTGGGGCGGTGTGAGGCGAGGGCTGAGCGCGGGGGGACGGGGCGCGGCAGGGCGGGCGCGGCCTGCGCCGGGGGCGGCTGCGGCCTGGGCGTCCCCCGGCCCGCCCATAAGGCCCCCTGTGCTTCCCAGGCCCCTTTCTCTGTCCACGGGAAAAAAAAATATATATAAAAAAAGGCAAAGCACAGCCTTGACAAAATAAATCAGGGGAGGGAAACGTTTCTGCTCTTGGGTTTGTTGGTGCCCTCCCCGCCTGCTTCGTTCCCCCACAGGTGCTCTCGGCTGAAGCGGGGTGAGGGGGGGCGTCGTCGGGGTGGGTTGGGGTGAGGGCAGGGGGCTGAGGGGCCCCCGGGCTGTCCCTGCTGTCACCCTGACCCCTTCATCTCGGGGTTCAGGCCATCCCATGTGCCGGTAGCCCTGCGAGGCTCTCCCCATCCCCTGGTCAGTGTCACCGGCCCCAGGGGGTGACAGTCGGGAAAAAAGAGACTCAGGGTCTCTCTGTGGAGCTTCGCTTTATTTGAGGTGCTTGGCTGGGACCTGGCACCACGTCCTGTCTCCTGCTCTGCGTTTCGGGATCCATCCCATGCTAACCCAGCCAACCCATCGGGCACTCTCCATCCTGTGAAATTCCTGCTGATAGCTCCGGGCTCGCCCTGATAGCGCCTGGAGTTTCTGCAGAGCCTTTGTAGTTTCAATGTAAATGAAAGGAAGCGTTTGGTCAGGGTTGGTTTTGATTCCCCGTGTGAGTCACTCTGGGGGCTTTCTGTAGAAAAATCCCGGTGCTTCTGTTTTGTAGATGATCAGGAGCGTGTGGTTTGGTTTCCTAATGGTTTCCTGTAGTATTTCATCTTCTGTAAGAAGGGGCAGGGAACCGAATTGGATGACATGCTCAAAAGGCAGCCTGCCTCCAAAGTCAGTCCATCCCCATGCCAGGTTGGGCCAGCAAAGTTTCTCCCTCATCTGGTTAAGCAGATAGACAGCACCTGAAGAACCAGCTTTCTCCCTCATCTGGTTAAGCAGATAGACAGCACCTGAAGAACCAGCGTTAGCAGCCATTGGGTTTGGGGACATCAAGGGATTGATTGGTGTCTCTCCTGTCTCCCAGCTCTCTGAGCAGTAGGTGCAGAGCATCAGTGATGTAATTAGCAGCTGTTAATTTCCACAGTTGCATTCCTTTGGTCTCCCTGGGGCCTGGGAGGAGCTGTTTGGAGAGACTTGTTGGACAAAGTGGTGTGAAAGAATGAGATTATTGGGTCTGTGATCTGTTACTTATTCTGACCATAAATGCACTCGGTCACCTTCGGTGTATGGTGTAAGTTTTTCTTAACCAAATTTCAGCTGGATATTTGTGACCTGCTTTGGCACTTGTTTTGTAGCTGTTCCTGTGCACTCAGCACTGTAAATTCATTATCGTTGGCTGCACTCAGTGTGTTCTGACTTGCAAGGATTTCAATGGGTACAAAATTAATTATAATCTTACAGCTTTTTTTTTTTTTTTTTTTTTTTCCTTACAGTGTTTGGATAATATGGGACCAAAAAATAAGGCTAATAAGCTGTTTTTTTGTTGACAGACTGCTTCCCTCCAGTCCTGTTGGCTCCAGCAGAGTTGTCTGTGCCAAAATGACATTTGCTAAAATGACAGTAATCAGTTGCAAAAAAAAAAAAAAGCAAGTTCGGGTTCTTCTTTAGAGAAATCCTGTCCTCTTTAAATTGGCTAGACTCGGGACTTCTGTTCCCATATCTGGAACTCTTCTGCGCCAGTGGACTGAGTATTCTTTAATGTCTAATGAGAATTTATGGACTGCAGGAATTAGCTCAAGGAAAAGATACTGTAACTTGAGGACTGGCTGTCCCAGATCCACTTAAGCTGTGGAAATAGAAACTGTACACTGAAGGCTGTTCTGTCAGGGACAGTCCTGATGGACAGTCCTGATGGGTGTTTGTCCCCAAATGTAAGAGTGTTAGTATGTTATTGTGAGGCTACCTTTTTTTTTTTTTTTTTCTTTTGTCATTTTCTGGCTGGCAAGGAAATTTGTTTCTTTTTCATGAGTGGAAAGTTACCCAGTGGAATACTCTTTTCTGGGTGCTGTTTTGCATTTAAACCAATGCAAAATTATGGTAGCACACTGTAGTTAAGTCATGTTAACTGATAAGACAAAGTAAAGAGTCCAAGTGATAAAATGGTGATGAGATACATAAAATTATCTTAACAGTAAGGCTGTAAATATTGCTATTGTAGGTGATTTGTTTCCCTTTTATATACTGAATTGGAGTGTATAGTTTGCCTTCCATTCTTACTGACAGCAAAACAAGACTATTTGAGACACTAACAACTCTCATCAGGCAAGAAAAGAGAAAATAAATTATATTAATACTCCTCTTTACTGGCTTCAGGTGTAGATAACAGTATTACTTTGGAAGCAGAAGCAGTTGATGGCAGGACCTGCTGTCTCTGAATATTTGGGGAATGAGTGTACAAATTTCAGGAATCCTATCTTTATTGTGTTTAAAGAGACATATGGCTTCAGACTACTGCAGCATTGTGGTCTGTAGTCTGATTTGTGGAAAACACCTATTGATTTGAAAGGATTTCACAGAACATTTGTTCAGTAGCCCTGGTTTCTCCTTCAGGATGTGTTTTTTCTAATCTTGAGGAACTTGCCTGACACCAGGTGTCTAAACTGGCTGAGAAGTGATGCAAAAAGCAGAGGGGAATGCAAACAGCAGCCATGCCTGGCTGCTTGCTGCCACATTTCAATGGCTGCTTCTACTTTTCCTAAAGAAGGTCAGTAGATTGAACCTGAGGCAGGTGTTCCCCAGCTGCCCACTCAGTTCCCAGTGGCAGCTGTGACACTGACTGGTATCTGGACAAATTCTCAGGGCCCCTTGGAAGAGCCCTGAATGGCAGCAAGGACACTGAAGCTGTCTGTGTGCAAGATATGCTTATCTTTCACCCAAGCTGAATTTTCCACGTCCTGTGTGTTAGACTCAGATATCTGATACTGATCAGTCTTCTACTTGCTCCATTACCAAGTTTAAGGTGAGCACCATGAAGAAATGTTATCTCTGTACTGGTGATATTTAGGACTTGAAAGTATTGTTTGAGTTTTAATCCTGTGGATGCCTTTCTGAGATAGATAAAGCAGATCAGCTATAAATATTAGTACTACCTAACAGCACTCTTTAAGTGCTTTTTCCAGCAGTGCACATTTCTGCTCAGCTGGTCCTTGTAATTCCTCTGGGTAACCCTTAAAATTGAAACAAACCAAAATCAGGTGGGCAAAATCTTGCATTATTAATGGTTGGTTGCAGAACCTGGGGAGCTGTAGCAAACCTGACAAAAAGCTGCATTGTTACAGCAGTTAATTATCTGCCTGGAAGATTACCTGGTTTGTCTTTGGGATTATTGGCACTGCAGGCATTTTGCCCTTAAAGATACTCCTCTTCCTCTGTGGTTATTTTGTTCAGTGTAAACAGGAACCAGCAACCAAAACACCTGGAGTTACAAAGTAGGTAAAGCTACTATTCTGGTTCCACTTCCACGGTCACATTTCTGCTCACTTTGCTAAATAAATTATGTAGCTTACAACTGCTGTTAATTACACATGTACCAAACATGTTTATACTACCTGGATGTTCTTGATCAGTCTTGAAGGTCTTGTTCTGTGTCTGTTGGCTGGATTTGATGTGCTGATTTCCAGTCTCCAGTCCCAAGCACTGTGGCTCTGTATGAGATGTATTTATCTCTTTAAAAAAAAAAAAAAAAGAAGAAAGAAATAAAAAATGCCAGAAACTTTGAATAAGGTAATAACATGCATCATCTGAGGAACAGACTGCCAATCTGACAGCAGTATCTCAGAGTAGTACTTTTTAAGTATATGCTATTGACAAGCTCTTTGTGGTTTGTCAGATTTATTCTTCTTTGTGGCAGAGGGGTAATTTTTATGGCCAGAGGAATTTTTTTGTTTAAGGTAGCATATCTGGCTTGACTGCTGCATTCTCTGGAGTTAATCAGCTATATAAATTTTTTATCTTTTTTTCCCCATATACCTGTGTGTTGGTATTTGTACACAGCAGCCATCGTTCTGCAGCAGAACCCGTCCTCCTTGAAAGCTTTCTTCACTCATTAGAGCTTAAAAGTGTTTCCCACTTCAGTTTCTTGTGTTGAAGCATACCTGAAGTTTTTCAGAAACTTGCAAAGGCAAAGCCTTTGGTGTGATTTTAGAGGTTAGGCTTGATCAGCTTAGTCAGGAAGCTGTAAGGCTGCAGCATGCAAATTTGGGGTCTCTTTAAAAAAATTCTTTGTACACATTTTTACAGATTTGGGTAAAATCAAAGCACGTGGAAACAGACTGAATCAGACTTACAGTATGTGTACTTAACACTTATGTACTTAACACCTTTATGTACTTAGGCACATGATTTTTGTGTGTTTATTTTTTTAAAGAACTGTTTGGTAGTTGAATCTTGTAGGTCTGGGCTAGTGCAACTGATATGTGACCAAAGAAAAGCTTGTGTGGCTGTGTGAGGCTTCATAATGTGTTCCTATGTTCTGTCTGCCTCGAGATTGGGAGTAATTGTGTAAAGTAACTGATACAATGCCATCCTGTGCAATCACCTTTACACAAGCCCATAAGTGCTGCTTTTTAAGCTCCATCTCTCTTTGGTGTAGACTCAGGAGATGTTAAAATACTGCCCAGGCATCACTTAGAAGCAGTTTGCACCTGGGTGGTGCTGCTGAAGCCACACCATGTCCTAACACACAGATCACCTGGGTTTAGTGGAAGGGATCTTTGAGCCTAAAATGGGAAATGAGAAAAAATTAAGGCATTTTTTACTTTTGTTCTACTCTTGACAGCAATTTGAATGTCTTGTGTATGCTTTGCTTGTAGGGAGTCCTCTGCTATTTGAGAGGTGGTTTGTACAACAGACTTGGCCTGACTCTTCCTATTCCATGTAGGCTGGGATGAGGGGAGTTATAGCAGCATTCCCTCAAGAGCTTCTGGTGCAGGGTTACTATCAGGGATAGTTCTCTCTATAATGATACAAATGATATGGTATCTCTAATGATATGATCTGTACCTGCAAAAAAGCCAGGTGTTAATTTACCTCTACAAAAAAAAAAAAAAAACAAAAAAACCCAAAAAAACCCCAAACAAACGAAAAAACAAACCTAGCGAAGGGATTTTTTTTTTTTTTTTTAGCTTCTTTCATTGAAGAGCTACAGATTTCTTGTGTTGTAAGCTCTTTTTCCTGTGCCATGAAAGACATGCCTGGTGTAGTCTAGAAGAATAAGTAGTGGAATGACACTCGGTTTCCTTGACAGCTCTGCTTACTTTTTGTTTAAATAAGTAGGGTTGAAATGCTGAAGTGGCATTACTCACTGATTTGGCATGGAAGGGCTCTCAGTCTCCTTGAAGGCCACCTTGGTTTACAGTGTAAATGCTAAAGCATACACATGTAGCATTTTTGAGGTTGTTTTGTTAATTTGCATTTTTCGATGCTTTAGAAATGAGGTTGATGAATTTTTTTAAATAAAAAGAGTAGGAAAAAGTCTCACCATCTCACTCTGTGTAAATGGAGGTGTCTTTTCTGTTGTTGAGTATGAATTATAGTCATTACATACTTTTACCTTATGACCTTGTTTTACTAATAAGTGCTTTTTAGCCATAATAAGTATCTAATATATAAACCATCTAATTTAGATAATACATGTCTTCTGTTAGCAAATCCAGGTTCAGGAGGTTTGCAACTAAAAATCAAAAAACCAAGGCATAATGAAAGGAGCTTGGGTCTACAAAGTTACTACAAAGCTTAATTAACACAGCTAATGTGCATTTGCACATGTTGAGAGGAGCATCTCTGCTGCCCATCTGAGCTGAGGAGTGAGGAGATGGTGAACAAGCCTGGTGGGGTCATGAAGGAGCATGATGGGCTCACTCCTGTTAGCTATTCTGTGGATTGACTGGATTTATAGTAAGAGCAGTGTTGTCTGGAAATATGTTTTGGGTGGGTTAAGAGCTGTAACCCAAAATATTCTGTTCTTTTCTCCCCCCCCCCCCTTTTTTTTCCCAGTTTTTTTCTTAATGAGTGAAGTTGTAGTGTTGCCCTCAGACTGCATCAAGATAGGCTGATCACAGAATTGTGATTGGTATCCATTGTTTATATAATGCTGCTGTATATCAGGAATAATTCTGTTAAGGATAAACTTAAATTAGCATCAGACAGCAGCAGTGTCTCAAGAAGTGTCTGATACATATTTATTATATTTCTTCAGGATTCACTGGAGACTAAGGAGGGCAAGGTATTTTACTTAATCAATGTATGCCATAATATTGTTTCTCTGGGAAAATGATAGTTCTGGAATTTCAGTAGCACATTTAGTAAAGCATCTTTGGTTGTTTCATTCAATTTATTAGAAAGATGTCTTTATTGTAGGGTAATTTACAAACAGCATAATCTGACTGAGTCACAGTGAGATGTTTTGAGATGCTCAGGTGCCATTGAGCATAGCTAAAGGAGACAAAATGGTCCTGGCTCTCAAATAAGGTTTAGGGAAGTCCTTGTAGAACAGCACTTATGGCTTGTCAATCTGTAAATGAATGCTTATACTTCCTATTCTACCAAAGAGATTTTACAGCTAAATAATCTGCATGGGATTTGGGACATGCAAGGTGTTGTCTGTTGCTGCTGATGTTAATTGTTCTAGGGTAGTCTGTAGGCAAAGAGGTCACTGTCACCTTTATGCCTTTCAGTGCTTCAGTGAAGGTTATGTAGACTCTTGACTTTTTCTGGGATGGCCTCATAACTTCATTGTACATAAAAAAGAAAAAATATGCACCCTCACACTTCATAGTTTCTAAATAATCTGCCTTTGCCAACAACCTGATACACAGCAGAAGATGTGTAGTAATTTTAAAATTATTGCTTCTGTTTCCAGACCTGATAAAAACAGCATTCTTCATTAGGTTTAGTGTTTAATAAATCATACCTAAAAATCTGAATGATGGGATCTCTGTGGGAGCATCATCTAGAGGTTGCCAGCTATGAAGAGCAACCTTAAGACATCAGATCCTTGCTGTGCATTAGCTGTGTCCAAGGAAGAGCTCCTAGTTTTGCAACAACAGTAAGGGCACGGTGAGCAAGGTAAAAAGGCACTGAAGAAAGGTGCAGTGAGTGCAGCATGAAGTAGCTGCTGGTTTTGGTTTTGCATTCCATGAGAAAGGAGGTTTACCATCTGCAGTGAAAGAGGGAAGTGCTACACGGAACAGGCGGTTTAATTCCCAGTTTCACGCATGCAAGCCCTTACTGGGGGTTGCTGGAGCATCGTGTAAGTTTTGTATCCTTGGTTTTTGGTAGCTTGTTTTTGTGTCTGTGCCTTAAGGGCTGATGATTCAGAATCCTCTGTTCAGGTGGCATGTGAGGAAAGTTGTCAAGGGTGGGGCAAATCTGTATTTACTCTTTGCAAACATTTATAAAGTACTGAGTAACAAGCATGAGTTTGCCTTAAGGCGAGCAAATATGAGCAGTTTTCAAGTATGGAGAAGCTTTACTTGTATCTGTTGATACAATTTTAATTAATTTCTTGCATTTGGATGCTAGAAATCTTTTCACTTGTCCTAAAGGTAACAGAGAAGTGGCTTAGAAGAGTGATCAGGAGGCAAAGCTTTTATGTAACTGTGTAGGAAATATGTTGCTTGGCTTTAGGTGGCCTTTCTTAGAGCAACTGCATCAGTGTGGTTTCATCTCTGTTCATCTCCCTGTTGTTTTTTCTTTAGTATGGGAGGTGGGCAGGGGCCTCAGGGGTAGGAAAGGAGAGGCAGGGACAAAGTGAAGGGTAGTAAATATGAAAAAAAAAAAAAAAAAAAATCAACTACTAGTTAAGCTTCTAGTTTACTGTGAATTTTGTGTGCCCTTAAACTTTTTATTTTGCTGCCTTAGGTGTGTGCCTTCGTTGCCCCAACTTCTCATTTCTGTTACTCTTTCAGTGTGTCTCATATGTGCTGTTTGGCCTTTGAGACCATAGAAATTTTATTGTCACTAGACAAAAGCTGAATGCACCTCCAAACCCTAGAGAAGAAAAACCTTGCTAGAAAGGAATACTTTTCAGGCTCTAAGATGCATACTGCAAGAATAAACCAGGATGGCTATTGAACTTACTCCACATCTCATACCAGCCCCCCAGTATTTCCTCTTTTCTTGTTTGTTTTTTATTTTCTTGTACCTCACAGAAGCTACAGTAGCATACAGGTGCTTTTTCAATCCAACATAGTTAAAACTGGATTAAGGGTATAAATAAATAGTTTTCAGTTGATGATAACAGGTTGGGGTTTTGTTTTAAACTTGACATCTGAAGACTTGAGCACTAGAAACTGAAAAGCTACTCTCACTTTCTAGCTTTAGATAGTTAAACCTTTTCAAACAAGAAGCTCTTACAAGCAAAGTTACACTTTACACTGTTGTGATGTTTCTCTTTCTTCCCTTCCTCAGCATTTCAAAATCTTGCATTAGTTACTGGTTTGAAACAATGGACCTCCAGCATTTTGGAGGTGGATCTCTTCTCAGCTGATCCCTACAGCTGAGTTCTTGGGTAATCTTGAGTAAACCATACAAAAATATCTCTTTTAGGAAGAATATGTTAATAAATCAATAAATAAATTAAAGTGCTCAGCTAATCTAGAAGTACAAATGTGTAACGGTATTGCATTAACCATGTTTTCTAGCATTGATCTGTAACCTAAGCCAGTGTGGGTTTAAAATGGTGACTGCAAGCCAGTACATTCATCTTGTAATTTTTGAACTCAATCAATAAGGTTGCTTAACTCTCCATTGATCAAAAATTGATTGTTTTGGCAGTCACCATCTTTTTTAGCCACTTTCCAATTACTTCTGTTCTAAAAGGGTATCCAGCTCATCCATAGGCTATTAATGAAGTTTATGACCCATGTTGTTATTAAAGAAGTCTGTGTAGATAGCCAGAAGAGCTTTAAAATGAATAAAATGGTTTGGGTAAAGGAGATGCTTCAATATTAACTTTTTTCTTTTTTTTTTTTTCCTTGTGTAGCTATTGGCGAATATGAAGAGCTTAGAGCAGAGAATAAGAAAACGAAAGAGGAGGTTTGTATCTATTGATTATTTCTTTAACAGTGAAATGCTAACTATCAGAATACCTTACTGGATGTGGGAAGTTGTTGGCTGCTTTTGTGAGCTCATCTGGTTGCTTACTACAGTGTCACTCATAAGTACTACTTGTATGCCTGCATGTGTTAAGGACTATATAAATTAATCAACTTCCAGCAGCTATTCCAGCTATCCCACTCCAGAAACATTGCTCTAAATAAATATATATTGAATGATTGCTGCTATACCCAGCTTGCATATGGTTACAGTGTGAGCATAGACCAACTCAAGTATTTAGATATTTTTAGGAAAACTTCTTTCTCCTGGATCCTAACCTTGTTTTATTACAACTTGATTTGCACAGTGGAACCTAATAAAAAGAAAATCGAAAACTCTTCCCCTCACCCAGCCCTTCTGAAAATTCAGGATGTAGGAATATGATTTCTGAAGTCTTTTTCCCTTTGACATCCCCTTTAGGCCCCCCAACATTTAATAGGAGAGCAAGATGTCTTATCTCAATGTGCAGAATGGCACTGTGGCATGGAAGAGATTTGCAGTGCATCACATGTTCCTCTGTGAAATCTGTGTGCATGTCCAACTTAAAAAGAAGCTTTGAATGTATGGGCTGAACTTCAAACATTAGCACAGGCTTCATTTTTTAAATGTTCAGAGATACTGGAGTAAGAAATAATGACCACTTTCTAGACTCTTCATTGTAGTTATGATACATTGTCTTCCTAGTAGTAAAATCTAGCATGTTTGCTGAGGTAACTCTTCCCGCTCAGGACTTCTGTTGATTCAACACACCTCCTGTCTGTGAGGAAGCTGACAGGAACAGAGGGATTTGATGGCAGTGTTCTGTTGCATAAATCCATGTCAATGTGCAAAAGGTTTCCAGCAGATATCTGCCAAAAGAAACTGTGAGTCTTATCAGTTCTAGAGAAGGCAGGGAAGTCAGTGCTATGCTCTACTGTAAACAGAAAATTGTCCTTTCTCCAGTTATTAGTGACCTGAACATGCAGGAATCATGTTGGTTTTCAAATCCCTATTAGCTGCAAAGACATGTAGGTTCAATTTAGCTGTTTCTGAAGTAATTTCTGAAGGGTTATATTTAGTCCAGTAATTATAAATGTTGCAAATAAATGCAGTCAGGGAAGACATTGTCTAACTGCTTTCTCATTACTGAAGAAAAACTTGGTGCTTATCTTCACTCTGTCCTACCCAGTGACTTTTTCTTTTTTGCTGTTGTTGCTGCATTCCCATTCTGCTGTCCTACACCAGGATTTCACATATCCCAGGAGATCTGTCCTCTGTTTTTACTGTTCTAAGTCTGTGGCACTTACCTCTTTGTGCTCGGGAAGAGAATGAAAATGAATTAGACCAAGAATCCATCTAACCCAGTGTCCTGTTCCTGCCATCAGCAGAGAGGGAGGAGTGGAAGAGCATGTATGACACCTCCACAGATTACTCTTCTAATCTCCAAACCACTTGCAGCCTGGGGAATTCCTCACCTCCATGTGGTTCCAGTCTTCTTCTCTCCACAGCTCTTTTCCTTGAATTTGTTCCATCCCTTCCAAGCCCATGCTGATTTCTGGCTTCCATCATGTGTGGGGACTTCTGCACCAGGATTGCCCGCTGCATGAAAACCAGGCTGTCCAGCTCTGGCCTGCATCCAAATCCTGCTCACTTTGGTGCTTCTTGAACAAAGCTTTGTTTAGCTTGGTAGGGGAATGAGGAACTTTTTTATCGAGCTGCAAAACTTTGTCACCGAAATTGAGATTAATCGAGGTGTTCTGAGGTGGTTTCTTGCATTCCACACTCTCACAGGACTTCTTCCCTGCAACTGCCTCTCTGTAGCCATCCTGTGTATATCTTTTGAAAGTTGGTGTGATGTTTTTCTGAATACTTGCATAACTACTGAAAATCCTCCAACCCTCAGCACAGGGGGATTACGTCCCTAGTTGGGCAAATTAGTTAACCAGGTGCTCAGGGTTGGAGGATTTTCAGTAGTAATGCAAATATTCCTCATCCAGGCACTTCCATCCTGCAAATTGGTGTGCCTGGGTAAGCAGTCCTGCTTAATTGTTTAAGTGCTTGGACTCAAGTGGTTAAATGTGGGGCCCTAGGTGCATTTAACAATTCCTTGTGTTTTTGCAGGGCTGGGTAATCCTGAGAGCTCATTAGTGTCTCTCTAACTTTGTATCTTAGTTTATGGTTTGCAGGATCAAACGTGGTACTGGAGGAAGTTCAGCACAGGCTGTCCCTGCCTGTGGCTCTGGGAAGTTTGTGAGTGATTTCTGTTCCAGTTTCTGCCACTGCCTGTCAGTATGAGGATAAGCAAATGGCTTCCTCAATTGTGGTCATGTCATTTAGTCAAGAAGAGGAAGAGGGAATTCGTTTTTTTTAGAAAAAGATTTGCAGTTTATCTGTTGAAAGAGCCACACAGATTTACATAGCAGTCTCTGTGTGTGTGATTTTGACTTAGTGGAATTTTTTTCTAAGTCACCAGTACACTTGTAATGCTCTGAAAAATGAGCTATGTCATGGAAAAATGATCCAAGTTTATATTAGAAACAAGGAACTTGGTGCATAATGGGCAGCTAACCTAAGATATAATTTTTTTTAAAATTATTCTCTTCCATATTTTTTGTAAGACTGGAAAGTAAATTGACTTTCATGTTGGTTCCTTTGTTAAAAAAAGATTCTGAAAACTCAGGAGCAAAATACAAGATCTCTGAGTGTCTCTTCCTCATTGCCTTGCTAAACTGCCCATTTGGATGCCTCTTGGTGGGGTCTCTGACATAATTGCAGGAATTTTTATTTTAATAGTGTTTTTAAATATTTTTCAAAAACCATGGCAAAAATTACATTGGCAGATTACCTCCCTTAGTTCATCCTTCTCACTGTATACCAGTCCCCAAAAAACAGATCACTAACAATCAGTTGCACACAAATGCAGATAACAATAAGCAGTTCTGATGTATTCAGAGTCAGATCATGAATAAATATTTGACTACTTGCTAATCAGGCAGAAATGACTCTGAACACTGGTTTGACAGTGTTTTGTCATGCTGCCAGTAGGGGGATAAAAAAAGCAAGACAGCTTTCCAAAATAGTAGGTGTAATACTGTATGTCTGATACATCATTCAGGGTGTTTGTTCTGTTAAAGCACATGTGTAGGGTGGATGATGTTTTGTCACCAAATGGGAATGGAGAAGGCATCCCTGCCTCGGTGACATGTTCCTTCCCCTAAGCAGGATATAGCAAATGTCATAGGATACTTTTGAGCACTGTACCAACCTCATGATTTCAGAACAAGCATTAAATCTGCATAAATTTCACAATGTGTGTAAACAGGGAAGAATGTATCTTGTGTTGCTTAGCAATGGCTTAAGTGCCTATATGTCTGCTGCAAACTTCTTGCATCTTAATATCTGGCCTGAACAATCTCCTCCTTGTTTTTGCCCTTTGAAGGCCCTTTACTGAAGTCAGTAGGAGCTTATGTGCAAAGTAGTTGGCAAAAAAATAAGCCTATTAGTAGAGAATAGACAAGAAACCCAGGACTCCCTGGAATTAGTGGCAAGAGACAAGAGGCTGGTGGGAGTGGGTGTGCACTGACTTTCCAACATCACATCGTGGTGTCAGGTTCCCCTCATGGCATGGAACTGTTCTGATGGTTTTCTGGCTGCAAGCACAGCCCAAATCCCTGCTGGCATTGCCTTGTGTCTTCTGTACCTAGAAGGGAAACACCTGAAATGAAGTGGGATCAGCAGAGATCCCCATGATGCTCCTGCAAAGGTGAAGAATTGAAAGGAGTTACTCACAAGCAGATTTTTGGAAACTGAACTGTTAATTTGTTTGTATAACTACAGATGGGCTGTCTTCTTAGTGCCAAGAAATTATTGTTGACTCATATAGTTCAGGTCTGGGCTGGGACTATTGTTTTATTACTTTTGTTTTTTAATTGAGATAATGGTGCTATAAAAATTAGATTAAAAGCACAGTAAATAAAATAGTATAAATTATTATTTCCCCTTGCAGAGAATCTGGAACTCTTAACAGAAGGAAGTTAAATAATTAAAATTGACTGACAATCCAGAAGTTTTTTGGATTTTTTTTTATTTTTTTGTTTTGTTTTTATTTTTTGTTTGTTTGGGGTTTTTAGTTTTTGTTTTGTGTGTGTGTGTGTGTTTTTGGGTTTTGAGTTTTATTCTTATTATTTTTATTCTTACTATTTGTATTCTTATTATTTGTATTCTTATTATTTTTATTCTTATTATTTTTATTCTTATTATTTTTATTCTTATTATTTTTATTCTTATTATTTTTATTCTTATTATTTTTATTCTTATTATTTTGTTTTTCATTTGAAGGTACTCATGAGTATGGAGCTATCTGTCAATACTGACAAGTGGCAGTTCAGTAAATACTGGAAAGCTGTTTCTTCTCAACAATTGCTTATGCTTGAATGTGAAAAGTGAGCAGTAGATTTTTATTTTTTTTTTAAAGTAATATTATGCTAATGGCTGATTGAGAATTAGTGATATTTCTGTCCATTACCAATTCTACTGTATATGCCTCAAATTGCTATTTTGAAAAATGAAGTGGTAGTGAATTTTGAAGTTCTCCATGCAGCTTTTTGAGAGCAGCTAGCACTTGTAAATTTTAATATTTTTTTTAACTTCCCTATTTTTAAAGGGAAGTCAATTTATTTTAAGGGGTGACAGTGGTTTTGTTATGAAAGTTAACAAACAAAATATTAACATAAAGGAATTAAGCTTCCAATTTGAAACAGTGGAAGTAGTTAAAGACAATCTCGACTTTTTCTGCTTTTTAGCTAAATTGGAGATAAACTTTTTTTTTGGTAGGACTTGGAATAGCTCTGCTTGCACGGGTCTGATTGCAAGACAAAAGGCAAAGTGCTTTCCATTGATCATTTCAGCAAGAGCAACAATCTCCCACACTCCTTTTCTTCCTGCTCTTTCATTCTGAGGCAGGGAAAATATTCAGAAAACTGCAGCCGGGAGCAGGAATTGCTCTGCAGAGCCCCAAGCCTGCAGAGAAACCCTTGGAACCATCAGGAGAACTGTCAGCTTGCTGTGGTCCAAATGGAGCTTCCTCTAAAATAACTCTCATGGTGAAGTGGAACAGGGCATTTAACTTCCCCTGCCACAGGGAAAGCTGTTACTCCTTGCAGAGTGTTGCTGGAGGATTTCCAGAGAGTTTTCCCTCTGATTGGGATAGGGAATCATCCCTTACATTAAAGTTGCCATCAGTAGGGAATTGTTGACTTGCACAGGCAATAGATCCAGATCCCTAAAAATGCTGATCTCTAAAACTCAGCAATAAAAGCACTTGCTGGCTTGATGTGCAGTGGGCTGAAAGCTTGCAGCATGCAGAGGAATCCGTGGGTGAAGTATGCCAGTGGTTACAGAGTCTCTCTTGTCAAATACAAAGAGGCAGCAGCTCACACCCATCCTCCCTTGGCTGGGGAGCTGTGCTCTGCAGCAACAATCAGAACTGCTTCCTTTCCACCTCTTTTACTGCCTTCTTCCCTAGGCTGTGCTTCTGCTGGCAAGGTAAGGCATGTTTCTGCTGAGGGATCTGAGAGGGAGGGCAGGGAGATTGATTCACAGATTTCCCTTCCCCACCTCTGTTGTGGAAGATTCTCTGAACAGCTTCTTTGGGAACAGGGACATGAACTGGGGAGTCCTTGCCCAGTACCTCTTGCTCCCTCTGCAGCTTTTCCTTGTTTCCCAGACCTTGACAGCAGCTGATGCCTCACCTGTCCCCCCTACTCAGCCCCTGCCCCTTGCCTCATCTCACCCCAGTGCCATGAGAAGAGACATTGCTTGTTGGGTGCAGCTCCTTTTGCTCCCTCAGATAGGCATCAGCAGCATCTTCCAAAGCCTTTCACCCTGAGGTGACATCAGTGAAGTCCTCTCCCTGCCCAAGAGAAGAATATCCTTCTTTGAGCCTCATCCAAGGTCTTCTGGAGTTGATAGAAGGGCACTCTGGAATTTGGCTGCCTTTTAATTGGACTCTCTCCCTTCTTGTTACTTAACAGCAGGCTCCTTTCCCAGCTAACTCAAAGTGGGTCCTCATGTGGAAAAACTGAAAATCGAGCAAAATCATTTCAGGGCTTTTTTTCTTTTTTTTTTTTTTATTTATTTTCCCCAGTTCTGTTCCAATGACTGACAACCTTGTCATTGCAGTTACTCTGTAAGGAGCTTGGTCACACAGATCTCTTCCAGGAGTTAACTCATGGTCTTTGATTTATGACTGTGAATGTAGACAGCAGTGTGTGAGGAAGGATGTCTGGTACATAGTGTGTGTTTTAGACACATTGTGTGCCAGTCATACTTCCCCCCAAATCATGTGTTTTTCACAGTGGGGTTGATCACTGACTGCCTTTCTTGTGAAGTTTACTCATTTCTTTGCGTTCTTTCATTTGCTTATAGCAGGGGTTTTCTTAGAGAAATCTATTTAATGTCTTTTTTATTCTCTCTCTTTGAAAAAACCCTTCCATCATAAGGTCAGTGATTGCAGCCCTGTGTAGTATGAGCATTAACCCCAAATTTAATAAAATTGAGGTGATGGGAAAGCCTCGAAGCATGAAAATGGGTGGCCTCCCCTCTTCAGGGCTCCCCTCTTCTTTGCTCATGGTGTTATGAAACTGAACAGCATGTCCCTCTTTATTGGCTTTGAGCTCTTCCATGCACATGGTAGGTACATAAATGTAGGCTTCTCTTCCATGTTTATTTGTGTTAAAGAAATCAGAATTTTTTGAAGGTAGAACTAGCATGTTCTTACCATTCAAAGTCTTGCTTTTACTGCTGTGTCAAACATGAATGACCATTTACATCAGTTTTGGGTATCACTCTTCTAAAATATATTCAGAGCATCTCTGAATTGGAATGTAAAATCAAGAACAGTGTGGCAGTTTGATTAGAAAATACTCAGGGAAATGAATTTTTTACATACAGTAAAAATTTACGTTTATATATCCTTTGATCTTGCATGAGTGAGACCAGAAAGAAAAGAAGCTTTGATCATTATCTGTGCTCCATTGTGTGGGCAATTGATCTTTGTTGATTTTGAATGTTGTGACTGACTGCTAATTAAATAGCTGGGATCAGTGTTTCATTTCAATTTTGTCTTCCACAGTGTGACAAAATCAAGCAGGAGCGAGATGAGGCTGTCAAAAAACTGGAGGAATTTCAGAAAAGTAAGTTGGCAATGTTACTGGGAATTTTTTGGAACAGGGAACTGTGAACATCTGTCTGCATGCTCTGCAGCAGTGTTAAAGATGCTGACATCTGGGTCCACTTGCTGTTTTGCCTTCAAAGCCTTGCTTAAGGAGTTAATTCTGCTGTGGCAGCATTTATATATACTGACACAGGTACCTGACACTAAAGGTGCAAAGTGGTGAAAATGCAGTGGTACAAATGTAGTTCTGTCTCCCGTGGATTTTGCAAGTGATTTTTGGAATGATACATGCTTGGGTTGAGTGGGGTTTGACCCTATTCCTGAGATTAGTAATAATGGTTATTTTTTCATAAAGAACTAAAATTACTTAAAGCATGGACACACCAGTGAAGGTTTTTAGGATGAACTGATGTCTCTTTACAATTTTTAGGGCAAGTTCTCTCTTGTCTGGGCTGTGAGGATGTCAATATTCAGTTTTACACTTTTATAGTAATGGTTCTATTGAAGCTGTATGGTGTCTGGAAGCAACAAAGCACATCTAATGGGAGTGGAAGTATCCTAGTGGAATAGCTCCTTAGAAGAGACAATTACAGTAGGATTCTGGTTTGTGCCAGTGTGGTGAACTGCACAGCCAAGCATCAGAAGTGTGGATGAAGTTAATGCAGGAGAAGGAAATCACATGATTTGTACTTTTGTGTGGCTGTTCATAGACAAATTTGCTCACTTCTGTTTTATATTTGTTTGTGTAATACAATTATGGAAAGAAAAAAAATCAACAGGAATCATCCACTGCCTTAAATGATCTTGGATAACTGTTCTGTGAGGCAAGTGTGTTCTCTAATTCCCCTAGAAAAAAATTGCAGCCTGTTTTGTTTTTGTTATGATACAAGGAACACCGGAGTGTGGCAGAAAATGTCAAGTAGTTAAGACTTAAAATTTGAAGTAATATTTGATGTTGTAAAATTTTATAGGTTTCTTTAATCTTCCTTTCACATTTTTAAAGGACATACCTTGTAAACATAGTGATAAAATGCTAGGAATATTAGGATTTTAAGGCAATAATAGAGCCCATTATTTAAACGACAATATAAAAGGCAATTATATTGATGAAGAGCTACATCGGCTTTGTGTCTGTGAATAAACTTGGCCTGTACTCAGCTTCTATTTGTTCTCCTGGCATAAACACATATTGTGTGTGATTCCAGTTTAATGGGGCCCCGTTTGTATGCCAAGCAGCTGCATTTTAGGCCCTATTGCGTGATTTCATAGCTCTCTGAAAATTGGTTCTATTGAGCACAAGAGATAGAAGGTGGTGGTGGGGGGGAAAGCTTCAACACACAATCATTTCTTTTCAATTGGAGCCAGCAAGGTTGATGACAACATGACCATTGTGTTATAATGATAAGACCACTAAGGATCTGTACCTCTCATCAAGGCTTTCACACAACAGCAGATACAATTTAATTCACTGCTCTGTCAGCAGTGCTGATACCATTATGCCGTCTGTCTCCACAGTTATAATCACTGTCCTCCGAGAAATGCAGTTGAAATGATCTTGAGCAGTCAAAGAAACTCTCAATTAAGCCTGCCACTTCCAATGTGTCAGATTGTGTCTTATGCACTTGGTACAATTTTCACTTCCAATCCTGTTTATTTACAATGTCTACCAGTAATTACGCTTAACATGTCATTTAGTGAGGGTGCCCCTGCCAAGGAGATTGTTGGGTGCTGCAGGACCATTGAGTGGGAGTTTCTCGCAGTCAATGCCATCAGCAGCTTTTAGTCCCTGATGGGATGCAGTAGTAATGTTGATAATGCAAGTATCGTGCTCATCAAGTCATAATTAGATGCCACTCAAATGTGCCACTTGTAATAACAGTGTTGATTCATGTTTTCTCGGTGACTGCAACTACTAATTAGTTAAGTGGTTTTTGGTTGGCCTGCATTTGCTGCAGATTGTTATTACCCCTGAAAAAAACTGTCAAGGTTAGAGATGTTTCAGGCCACTTAGTGCTGCTTTATGAATTTTAATATTGACATAATAAGAACTTTGGACAGACTTAGGAAATAATATATTTTTGTCTTTAATTTGGAAAGATTTTTTTTTTTTCCCCCTGAGTTAATCGTAATTGCAGGTTAATTAAGTTTAAATGAACCAAGAGTAATCCCCAGTTCTGCCATGAGAGCCTGATCCTTGTTTCCTAACTTTGGCTTTGCTTGGATGCCTGTCTGTAAAATGGGAGCAGCTCTGTATCTCCACTGGTCCCTCCTCCTGCCCAAAGGATTTCAGTTCTCCAAATTCTCAGAGCAGTGTAGAATAAAACCAGAAGAGATATGGACATGTGCTACTTGAATCTTTCCCTCTCTCAAATTAAATATAGCAGCTGGTATGGAACACTTGGAGCAGATAGTATCTCCAAAGTCAGAAAAAATGGAAATAAAAAGATAAGCAAAGGAGGTTGCTATGCTGTGAAAAGACTTCATGTGACTATAGTTTTTAGACCAAGGTTCCCCAATACTCAGCCCTGCTCTTTTGTTGTTTTCTTTTTTTTGGCTCCTCATTATCTTGTAGAACTTGTTTCTTGACTGCAGCTACTATTTGACAGCAAACTCCAATGTATTGCTTCTTTCCTGTTATAATAATGAAAAATTAGTTAATATTGACTAAGTATCAGCAAAGCTGCATAAATAACATCTGTCAACAGCCTGCTTTTTCCTATCCTGAAGTCCTTTTCTGTAGATGACCTTTGGATATCAGGGAGGACATAAGTATCTCTCTTCAGGATTTTAGACCCCAAAAGTCTTGGGGGTGAGTATGAGGGACTTTCTACCCAGTGGTATGAAATCACTGGTTTTTGAATCTGATCTTCATGTAAATGAAAGGAGATACTAGAAAAAGTCCTTCATTTTTACATTCTATTCTTCTACCCTTGTTGCTCCTGTTCCAAACAATTGTTCAGCTGTGAGTACTCCTTTCTGCACATGATGAAGATGACTTTCACCAGTATCTAAGTACCTGTGTACTGCTGGAGGTTGAGAGGAACTGTAAGCCAAAACACATCTGTGTTTTCAAATGGTCTCTGACTCACACTGGTACCTGATGTTACAAAATAAGACTAAACAGAACAGTTTGGAAATTACAGAACTCGAGTTGAGGTTGTCACAAACCAAGTGGTGCAAGCAGTGCTGAGTTTCCTTCAGGACTGCATCCATCAGAGTGTTTCACAGCTGCTGCACTTGGCATTGAAGCTGGTGGGCAGAACCAGAAGAAGGAACTGTGCTGTGCTAATGATTTAATATCAGTGGAGTATGTGTTGTAGAAGGCACTGTTAAGTTTGATCACTTAACTCCTTTCTCCATTTCTTAGTAAACTTGCCCCAGGCCCATACTCTGTCCATCCTGCAGCTCTTGTACAGTATGTTTTGCAAGTGTAATGATTCTTAAAATACTATGTGAACCTGAAGACCAAGTGAAAAAAAATCTCTAAGACAGCTCACTTAGTCTTGCTGTTTAAAAATATTGCTTTTCCAATATTTCCAGTCTTCTGAAAGTGGCATCCATACCAAATTTTCAAGAGGGACAATCCTAGTAATCTGACTCTGGTTCCTCAAGTAAAAATGAAATAAAGATGGTGAACATCGATGATCAGAGAGGCTCCTGCTGTCCTACTTCCATAAGTTTGTGTTCTGTTCTCCAGTTCCCCCATTAATGCAGCAGGCATGGACTGAGAGTTGCTGAAAGCAGTAAACCAGATATTCAGTGTTCAAAACAGTTCCTGTCCATGGAGATTGTCTAAGTACTTCCCTGTATGTGAAGTGCTTACGTGGAAAGTTAATGGAAAAAGATGTAATACTTCTGACCATGGGATGCATGTATCAAATGCAGGAAAATAGTGACTAATTTTTAAACTTTTTCCCTAGTTTCTCACATGGTTATTGAGGAAGTAAACTGTATTCAGAACCATCTTGAAATTGAGAAGACGTGCCGTGAAAGTGCTGAGGCTTTGGCTTCTAAGGTGAGAAAGATTCCTGCAACTGTTTCATCCAATTTCTTCTTTTGTTTTTATTTTTTTAACTTGAGATTGTACACATAGCCCATATATGTTGTTGTATAATCTTGCTGACCTGTGAAATTGCTTTGAAGTGGCACAAACTACCAGTCCTATGCAGGATACAAAATACAATTCCTTCCTATAAAGACAAAAAACCTGTTTTAATTTAGTTTCTATTTTGGAACAGTAAGTCATGGACCATCATCTTGATACCTAATTTTTGTGTGCATTTAGGTTAAATGGAAAACAAGTTTTAGAACTGTCCTGTGTGAGATATGAAGCAATAATGAGCATTTCAGTGTCTAAATCAAATGGAAAAAGTCAACCACTGCATTACATTCCAGGTGATTGTTTATGAAAGCAAAGCGAGGGCAGGGGAAAGGTGACCTCCACTGCTCTGTTGATTGCATCTGGTCTGATGAATTTAGCAAGTGTGTAATTTTCTATATTCCATCTCATCAGAAGTGCATTATTATTAAAGAATGTTTTTATCTCTCTGTTATATATTTTTAGTTGTGTAAAATGCATCTGAGCCACTTCATCAGAAAATGGATTACAGCAATTTTGAACCAAATTTCATTAGCAATGCTGACTGCCTTTTTTTCCTTTTTTTTCCCCAGTCCCCCCTCCCCACCTACTGCCCAAAGTACATCCTTAGATATGGTAAAAATCACACCAGCAAGAAATCACTTTAATTTAGATGCATTAGCAATGTACTTTCTGGAGGTATTTACTTAATTGTTTGCATAATGACACTATATTAGAATTCATAAGTTAGACAATCAGCATATAAGTAAGAAAATGAATGTATTTATGTGAGTTTTCTTCTCTGCATTTTTCCTGTGATGCACAAACAGGGGCATTTCAAAGACTGGCTTTACCCCATGTAGCTGGTTTGCCAAAGCTCATTTATTTGTTGCTGTGAGCTGACTAAATAAGGTTCTTTACACCACCCTTTCCACTTTCTCAGTTTCATTCTTTGGGAATGAAGTTCTTGAGTAAACCTTTGCCATAGCTGGGGAACTGAGGAAAGGGGAGATCTTCAACATGTTTTACACCATTAGTAGATAATTGGGCTTCATTCTCAGACTTGAATGCAGGGAAAGCTTTTCTGGTGGGTGGGCAGTCACTCCAAGATAAGCCTGAATTTTCCTGAGACTTTGGTGAGCTTGCTGAGAGCTGCTGGCATGGGGTGTGTAGATGCAGAACAGTGAAAGAAATAGTGAAACACCTGCAGCAATCTCTTGTGCAGTTTTGGAGGTGCTTTACAGAACGTGTTCTGTAGCATCCACCAGCCAGGGATGTTTCCAGGCATCTAGCCCAGAGTGTTTTCTTACTTTTGGTTTGACCCACAAGGCATTTTTTTTTAATATATGACTTTCATCTTACGTATATTGACTCTGCAGTAATAATTAGTGAGAATTGAAGATAATTCAGAAGAATTTGAAGGTGATTCTGCTGTGACTGGGGGTATAGTAGTTGCCATATTTGTAGTTTATGAGCAAAATAAGGGCATAGAAGGAGGTAAGAGCTTCTATTTGACCAGTTTGATATAGCTGGCAAAACCAGATGAGCTTTCATGAGCACAAGCTTTTCTTCAGGTCATCCAGTTAGGGCTTCTGTTGGTGCTGGTATGTGCTTAAGTTGATAGTTGATTTGATTGCAACCTGTATTTATTAATATTAATAGTATTTATAGGGTATTTATCAGTGAGAAGTACCACAGAGGAAAGAAGGGCATGGATGAAGCATCATGTTGAATTCAAGCCTCCTCAGAAGAAGAGGAGCACAAGCTTCCCATGTTACGACTATTTCAGTGTTGAATGGAGCATTTAATCTCATGTTACTTTGTCTTCTTTGTTTGGTAGACCTTTTAATTATAAAAGAGAAAAAAATACAGTTGACTTTATTGTTTTTGCACAGCAGCTTACAGAGACTAACTGGCTTCTTACTGATTATGCTTCTCAACTTTCAGCTGAACAAAGAAAATAAGACCTTGAAAAGAATTAGTATGCTTTATATGGCAAAACTGGGCCCAGAAATTATCACTGAAGAGATTAACATTGATGAGGATGATTCATCCACAGATACAGAAGCTAACTCTGGATCATGCAACTCTGTGCATTGTCAGCAGCAAATAAAAGGTGAGCATTGTTGCTGAACCTGCACCACCATGCAAGGCAAAATGGCAGTATTGGTGTGGACCAAAGAGCATGCTGCTGAGCAGGGTCATCAGAGAATTTGATGGAAAGAATTCTGATAGAAAGAATTTTGACAGGAAAGACTGTAAGAACGTGGTAGTGATGTTTGTGTAATGTGTGTTGAGAATAATGCCACCAGGAATGTAAGTTACAATGTAATGAGCAAATGAGACCCAGGCAGGTAAGAGAGGTCAATGTTACTGAGCTGGAAAAAGAAACATTTACTCAGATCCCTGACAAAGTAAGAGCTAAGCAGCAGGACAAGGTCATCGTGGCATTGCTGCCGTGTCACTATTTCAAAGCTGGTAAGGCAGGACTCTCCATTTCTGTTTCTATTTCTGTACCTTTGTATGCACCAACTTTGTGTCAGATCTGTTACCAAACTGTCATACTGGGTAAAGCTGCAAAGCTTGGGGACTTGGAAACACATTGATAAGGGAAGTCTGTGCTTTGTTAAGAAATTTCTGCTTCTGGTTTGAAAGGCAGTTCATTATTCTGTAGTCCAGTCTCAATCTAATTTCTCATCTAAATGTGACAAAGTCCTCATGATTCTGTATGCTGTTATACCATAGTATATCATAGGAATGCCCACATTCTGCATTTGGTGACAGAAATATTAAGTGGTTAACTTTTTTTAAAAAGCTTTCACATTTCTGATAGTCAGTTACAATAGTAAATTACGTCTGACTAGAGATTTACTGAACTTTCAGTCTGACCTTGTTAATTGTTTTGTGTTTGAAAGCAGCAGGATCAGTGAAGTGGTACGAAGTATCACTGAGAAAAAAGGGGTGTTGGAAAAATGCTTGAAAAAATCCCACCCAAGAAATAAGATGTCATAGTACCCTTCTATAGCAGGTAGTTTTCTATCCTCTAGGTGTAAGAAAAGAGGCAAAGAATCCATTTGAGTCGGAAATGTGTCTCTTGAGTTCCTCCTGTCTTTAATTGGAGAAAGATGTCAAGGATACATTTTAAAGAGAGCAAAGACTGGCTGCAGATCAGAGAATGTGGTTAAGAGGGTAGCAGGGTCAAATGAGAGAAATATTTCAAGAAGACCCCTGGTGTATATGCCTTCTGTCTTGAGGAACAATTCATTAAAGAACAAAATGAGGCATGTTTAAAGGTTTTGGAACTCCTGGCTTCTGCTCTGTCTCTGGCCTTATTATTAAATTTTAATGACCTTACTTTTACAAGTGTTGAGTATTTTAGAACACACTGGCATCTGATGTGCTGGAGGAGAGAATATTCCATCTCTGTGCCTGGAGAGCAGCACGTGTGTGCATATGTTAGCAGAGTGATCTGATAACATCTCCACCAAAAGACAGAGTTAGGGCTGTGGCCCTTGCCTGAGCCCAAGCTGCATGGCATTTGTCTTCAGGGAAAAATCAAAAGTTACATCTTGGGTTACCAGCTAAGTGAAAGACCAAATGCTATGAAAGGTGTGTTTTCAAAATTCCCCTGTTTTGTGTTGTTGCCCAAATCTGCTCTTCTATGTATGTTTATGGTTCCAAGCTGTTGTGTTTTGTGTTGAGAACCTTGGAAGTCCTTTTGCTTTCTCACCATTCAACAAAATAGTAGATGTTCCTTGGAATGATTTCTTCCCTCCCACTGCTTTTCTGTAAGGCAGTGCAGTCTAAGTTCCTTTGATTAAAACCCTCTCAGTTATTAAAGGGATAAAATTTTGCCCCTCAGGTACCTTCCTCTATTTTTGCTATCTCAAGGGAAAGGTGATAGTAAAGCTGTAGTTTGTAAGGGAAGTGTTGAGTGGTCTCAGAGCAGTACCTGAAATTCATTGCTAGGTTTGTGCTTTTCTTTTTAGCTGCCATTTCAGATATAATAAGAACTGAAAACTCAATTCAATTATGTTGGTCAAGCAGTTTAGTGCATACCCTGTATCTAAGAAGAAACATTTCTGGTACACATTTATAGTTTCTTCTCTGTATGAGATTGGTATATGTATTGCAAGACCTGACTTAATCCAATTACCATAAATTTGTGAGACCTTTTTTCCATTAATTTCACTGGAAAACACCAATCTATAAACCAGATAATTTGGTTCAAGAATAATTTAGGAAAACAAATGCTTTTTGTTTACTTTAGAATGTGTGTGCCTTTAATTTGGAGGAAAATAAACCTGAGGCTCCTGAATTGGGAGGGGTGGGCTGTAGCAGAAACAGCATTTGCAAGATGTGAGACCAAACAGGATGACATCCAGCATGTCATCATCATCTGCTATTGATCAGCAACAATTTTCTCAACTTGTGGCTGGTAGACAAGAAGATGCCCATGAGCCAGCAATGTGCCCTTGTGGCCAAGAAGGCCAATGGCATCCTGGGGTGCATTAGAAAGGGGGTGGTTAGTAGGTCAAGAGAGGTTCTCCTCCCCCTCTATTCTGCATTGGTGAGGCCGCACCTGGAGTATTGTGTCCAGTTCTGGGCCCCTCAGTTCAAGAAGGACAGGGAAGTGCTTGAAAGAGTCCAGCGCAGAGCTACTGAGATGATTAAGGGAGTGGAACATCTCCCTTATGAGGAAAGGCTGAGGGAGCTGGGTCTCTTTAGTTTGGAGAAAAGGAGACTGAGGGGTGACCTCATCAATGTTTTCAAATATGTAAGGGGTGAGTGTCAGGGAGATGGAGTTAGGCTTTTCTCAGTGGTGACCAGTGATAGGACAAGGGGTAATGGGTGTAAATTGGAGCATAGGAGGTTCAAGTTGAATATCTGGAAAAATTTTTTTACTGTAAGGGTGACAGAGCCCTGGAACAGGCTGCCCAGGGGGGTTGTGGAGTCTCCTTCACTGGAGACATTCAAAACCCCCCTGGACACGTTCCTAGGCGATGTACTCTAGGGGGCCCTGCTCTGGCAGGGGGGGTTGGACTAGATGATCTTTCGAGGTCCCTTCCAACCCCTAGGATTCTATGATTCTATGATTCAGTGAACAGCAGTGCTATGAAATGCTGGAATCAGGTGGGAAATGAAAGCACTTGCTGAAAGCTAATATATATCAGTAAATTTTTTTTTTTGTGGTGGTTTTATGTTAACCTAAACCTTCATATATTATGTAGGCAAACTGATCTCCTGTTAAGAAGTGATTATAATAAAATGTTTTATTCCATTGTGAATTTAATTTATTTCATATTTTAATAATTGAGGAACAAAAAAATCTGAGGGGAAAATTACAAGCATTAGCTCTTCCACCAGTCAAGGTTGTATTCTGACTCTGTTCACAGAATGTTACAGAGACTATAAATTGGCAGCTGTTCAGGACAATTTCTTCAGTGAAAACCTCCCAAGTATTAACTGCCTGTTGTTTTGTTTATTTCCCTTGTGACAGGAACTCATGATCCAAAAAGCATTGAAGTGCATTAATTTGTTTTAAAGGGTGCCCATTAAAAATTACTTTCTCTTACATCTGTGGCAGAACCTCTGTGATGTGCCAGTCTCCTGAGTAGGACTGAGGATACTTTGTGGTGGCAGGATCAGCCCTGTTATGGCAGGAAATGAATCATTCAGAATGCAAATAAAGACAGCAGTGCTGAACAAGCACCTTGCCTCAGTGGAGTAAATCTGAAACTGTGGCCCAGTTATAGATCTGTTACTTGACACTTACACGAAGTCCCTAAATTATTGAGGATGCCCCTTGAATGCAGATGATGCTTTGTATACAGTTAAGGTGTTCCATGCTTGATGGTACTTGCATCTATGACATTTCCTTTGTTGTTTTCTTCCAAGAATAATAAAATATATTTTTCATTTCTTTCCTCAAACTGTAGAGCTGCGAGATCAAATCATATCTGTTCATGAGGAAAAGAAGACCTTAGCCATTGAACTGGAAAACCTGAGGTGCAAACTTGTAGAAGTAACTGAAGAAGTATGTATTGTACCATGGAAGGCGAGACCACGTTAGTGTGTAGTCAGTACTTTTTGTGTCTGATTTTGCTAAAAATGCTCAGTTGTGAAGTTAATTGAGTACTATCTAATCGCAGGGCCTGCCAACTTGCCCATGTGATGGAGCACTTAGGGCATGCACCTAGAAGGGGCCTCTGACATCAGAGTCCACTCTGCTGCTATTGCTGGCACATGACTTTTTATGAACTGTTCTAATGCCCATAATATTACTCTCATCTTCCCTTCCTGACAGCCTCTTATCCATCACAGCCTGTGGGTTATTTTGGATTTCCTTAAACCTGTGGATGTGCAAGAAATACTTTTGGAGAATGTCTAGTTTAATCACTGGTGCTACTTCATTGAGCATATCCTTGAGTTTAGCCATTGGCAGTGCCCTGTCATGGTAATTAGACCAGCAAATTGGCTTTTTGAGCCAGCAGAATTTCATTCCTGCTTGAAAACTGGGTAAGCCATGTACTGATGCAAATCAGGACTTAGTGGCTCTTCCTGTCTGTGCAACACTTGCATTCAGAAAGGCACAGCTGACAGCTCTTGGACAATAAACAGAGCCCAGGAAAAAAAGAAAAACAGCAGCCTAACTATATTAAAGCACAAACAGTCAAGAGCATGCTGGTATCTTTTCAACCAGGTGCTATGGTGCCTCATCCTGAAATTTTCCAAATATGGGAAATTTGCAGCTGTGGCTGGTAAATGCCATGAGATTGGGCCATGGGAGCTCCATGTGAAGGATTAGTTTATAACCCTTTAATTCCAGTTCTTATGGGGTCTCTAAATTGGGGTAAAAATGCTTTCCATTGCACAGGAAACCCCAAGATCAAGCCAAACCTGAAGATCAAAATTGCTGAAAGCCAAGTATTGCTTGTGATATGTTTTGCTGTATGCCTTATGCCACTAATGATTGTTTATCTCTATGCTTTTCTAGGTGAATAAAGTGAAAGAAGAAAAGGCTGTTTTGGCAACAGAAGTTAATCATCAGCAAAAACTGTTGGACAAATGTAACAGAGGTGTGTGGTCTCAGCAGGCTCTCCAGCAGTTTCCTACATCCTTTGCAGAAGCTTTGTTGTAATACAAAGAGTAGGTTACAGAACAGTGACTGTGGTCCAGATCTGACACTTGGCCTCATTGGTGCAGGCACAGAATAAACACATGGACTGCCTTTGCTCCAGGAAAATGTGACAGTGTAAATAGCAGGTTGGATATGAGAATAGGAAATTTTTTTGCTCTGTGGCACAAGCAGCAAGCTAGGACAGGAAGGCAGTCTTCCACAGAGAGGGAGTTTGATCCTTAATCTCCTGTTTTTCTAAATCATGACATTGCCTTCCTTTTAGTTGAGACACAGCTAGTAACTTTGAATATCTAAAGACCTTGGAGCAACTTTTATATTCCTAGGATGATGAGAAAAAGGCAGGAGTGCTGGTAGTTAAATAAATATGATTTCCATGTTATGGAAGAAAAGCAGGAACTTTACTTTTCCGGGAAAAGAGGGGAGAAGGCTGGGGCAGGGAAAGTCTAAAAAAGAGAGAGGGCTTAGGAAAGGAAAGCTTTTGCTCAGTAAAGGTCAGTGCTTCCACGTGAGAAACAGGTGACCTAAAAGTAGTTCAGAGGGAAGGATAAAGATTTTAGTGCCTTGAATTAATGTTCCTTTCTCCTGTTGCTGATTTAGTCTTGCAAAATTAAACATTTTTTGATTGAAGGCCTCCTTGGCTGTTTTTCATTCTCTTAAAGTGAAAAACACTGAGTCAGGCCTCCAGTGCCTGTCTTTGCATTATTTGTTCTACCTTCCAAAGGCACTCAGTTATTTGTTAACCACAGCCTTAGCAATAGATCCTGCAGGTGTTCAGCTGCATTCCCAGTTACTCCGATTTATCTTCAAGTTGTTCCCCTGCAATTATGTTTTACTTTCTTACCTAGGGACACACAGAAAAAAAAGCTCTTTAGGACATCTCCCAGGAATCCTGAAACATTTGTCAGGCAGTGCAGTGAATGGCCAAGGCTGCTGCTTTTACATGGAAGGACCTCTGGAAATAGCCACAGCTAAATAGTGAGAATACAGAAAGAAAATGCAATCTTTGGAGCAGTGGAGACTGTAATCATGCTGTGGCCTTCTGCAAAAAACAGTCTCTTTTTCTTTGGAAAAAGTATACAAAACCAGTGTAGTCCATATATTCATGGAAACAGCTGAGTTTTGAATTGCAGATGAAAGGATGAACTTGGGGGGAAATTTTCTCTTTTTCTCCCTTTGCTGTCCAGTGGGACAGTGTCTTATCTTCTGTGAATGCTGCAGCTGTTTCTCAGCACAGGGAGAGGAGGTTGGCCTAGCAGGGCATATTCTGTAACTTTCCACCAAGTGTTCATCTCTTACTTCTTTTCACGTGTCTGCATTGCTTGAGTCTATGACAGGCACTACTTGAAGACTCTTAAAACTCCTGACTTTGGATAGTTTGGTTTACCAGACCAGCCTGAAGAAACTTTGAGATTTCTGAAATGTTTTCTACTTTATAAGCACAGTCAAAAGAACAACCTCTTGTTTCATGTATGCCTGTTTTCCAGGAAAAATGAGTTACACCAGGAGTTATACCATATATACTAATGCACTGGCAACATAAAGCAAGATTTTTTTTTTTGTTTGTTTGAAATAAGCTACCAAAGTATCTATTCAATATCTGCTGTATTCTGTCTCTGTATGGCACTGTCATGGAACTGTGTCATCACTACATTTCAGTAAGGGTTGGTGAATTTGTCTTAAATCTTTTTCTGTGTGGTTTGGCTTGTTTTGGTTTCTTGTCTTTTAAAAAATTAATACAGTTTTGAGAGTGAGGTGGGCTGGGATGTGTATCTCACTGTCTCAAGTAGCACTTACTGTACATAGCTTTAAAAACTTATGCTTGTCTCCAAAGAAGTAAGGAACTTATGTAAGACAGTGTTAGAAATCCAGTGTCATCACCCTGCAAACTATTCTTCAGCCAGGCAAAGAGAGCTAAATCTTATAAAAAGAATGCAAGTGCTCACTGAGATATTAAGGACAAATGATACTTGAGTACTTACAAATGATGCTTGCTGTCCTGGATTGAGGATTCTGTCCTGGATTCTGTTCAGAATGGTCTGGGGGAGCATGCCCCACAGTGACCTTCAGCCACCTGTATGAGCCTGGATTGTGGGAGCACAGTTTCAATAAGGACAGTGCAAAATTGCACTGTTTCCTTCCTGAGGCTCCTTTAAACCTCTGTTGTAAACAGACACATCAAACCTCCCTTCAGCCAGGTGGGCACTTACAGGCACCTACAAAGTAACACAGTGATCTTGGGTAGGTCCAGCAAAGCTCTCTTGAGGCTTTGATTGCTTGCACTAGAAGAGGTGAAATACAGGCTGTACCTATGTGTGTTACTGGAGTTTTGAGTTTTGGTGGGAGAAATTTTACTGTATTCAGAAGATCAGTAATTGTGCATTTTTATATGGTGAGGTTTAGAGCACAGAGGAAAAATACTGCAAAGGAGACTTTATATGGAAATGTAGAGAGAGCTAAGTTATACCTTCATTAAGGGATTCATGATGCTGGGGAATGACAGCTTGTCTGAGTAAATGAAGCAGTACTTTCGTCTCACTTTGATCCATTCCCACTTTTACTTTTGATCATGTTTTATTCTTCTGAACAGTGTCTGTGATGGCAGTAGAGGAATATGAAGAGCTTCATGTAAACTTTGAGCTGGAAAAGAACCTTCGGCAGAAAGCAGAGTCGTTTGCACAAGAGGTGAGTAGTCAAGAAAAAGAGATTTTATAAAGTGAAGACATTGCAACTGGGCAAAAACCTTGACTTGATTCCAGTTCCCAGCTCTCATTCAAAAGATGTCTTGAATGTCCCCATACTGCTCAGCTGTATTTCATCCATAAAATGGATTTACTATTTCAACAGTATTTAAAAAGCACTTCAGAATTATCCATGCAGTCTTACCTCCTTTCCCTTTTAAAGTGAGGTTTTAAATTTCTAATGGGCTTTCTCAGCCACAAGATTTCAGTGTGTTATACGTAGTGCTTCAGTCTGGGAAGGAATACAGAATCACACAGAATCATCCAGGTTGGAAAGGACCTCTGAGATCATAAAGTCCAACTCTTGATCCCCTTCTGCTGTGGTTTCCAGACCATGGCACTGAGTGCCACGTCAGTCTCAAAACCTTCCAGGGACAAAGAATCCACCACCTCCCTGGGCAGCCCATTCCAATGTCTGATCACCCTCTCTGTAAAGAATTTTTTCCTAATATCCAACCTAAACCTCCCCTAGCAGAGCTTAAGCCCGTGGCCTCTTCTCTTACCAGTAGCCACCTTGGGAGAAGAGCCCGACCCCCTCCCCTGGCTCCAACCTCCTTTCAGGGTGTTGTAGAGAGTGATGAGGTCTCCCCTGAGCCTCCTCTTCTCCAGCCTCAACACCCCCAGCTCCCTCAGCCTCTCCTCACAGGACTTGTGCTGGATCCCTTCACAGCCTCCTTGCTCTTCTCTGAACCTGCTCCAGCACCTCAATCTCCTTCCTGAGCTGAGGGACACAGTAATTTAGATTAGGTGCCTTTTTAGTGATACAATTTGAAGCACTGTGTTTTTCCTGAAAAATCAGTGAACTCACAAAAAGGTATTGCAAAATACAGTATTACTTGAGGTTTGTGCAAATTTGGCTGCTACTTAACATGTGCCTTTTGAATAATCTAGTGCAGGGAGCATTCAAGCTGAAAAAGAAATATTTCCATGTTCTAGAAAAGGCAGAAAGTCCCAAGGAGGAAGATCAGTTACTCAGTGGCATTATGGAATGCCTTGTGGTTGCTCTGATGGCTTGTGACTGATAATATTTGCTTTAGAAATTGCTGACAAAGCTGTTGATAGTCTGAAGCCAAATAAGTTTGGTTTCGGTGTAGATTTTTTTTTTAGCTCATGTGCTTTTTGTGTTTACATTCTGGATTTTGAGAGCAGGGTACTTGAGTTATATTTTCAAGCTTCTTTATTCCAAGCCATGCATCAATATTTTCTTTAATAAAAGTTGGGATCCCTAAGCAAGCATTTTTAGGGAGCTCAGGTTTAAAGAAAGCTATTACATATCAAAATTACATGAGTTGTCAGTACTGAAATACTGTAAATGCACAAAAACTCTGATATGAAGTGGATTTGAACTTTTGAAACCATGGCTACCAGCAAACAGGTATTTAGCCTTCAGGGAGTCAGCTTTGTCTGAGTGGTGTCTAATACCTACAGAATTGTTATTTTCAGGAAACAAATTTTTTAGAAGGTTAAGCATGTTCATTTAGCATGCATTATTACAGTATCTCTTTTGCATTTCCTACTGTTGCTTTGCTTTATCTTCTGAAGTAGAGAATAATTA
Source organism: Heliangelus exortis (assembly GCF_036169615.1). Classification (NCBI taxonomy): domain Eukaryota; kingdom Metazoa; phylum Chordata; class Aves; order Apodiformes; family Trochilidae; genus Heliangelus; species Heliangelus exortis. The sequence continues at coordinate 28,326,838 of NC_092428.1, read as the reverse complement.
TGTGCTTCTGCTCATTAACTGACAACAGAAGAATTTATGTAAAGGTTTTGCATCTCTCAGAACTGAGTAATTTATAAACATGTAGTTAAGCTGGTTTTCAGATCATAAAAGGAGTGTAATCTGATACTCTGGGCCCCAAATATTGCTTCTGTTTTCTTCGTAACTGTAATATTCAGACACAGACATTTGGAAAGATGATACTGAAAGTACTTTTTGTATTTGAATAAGAAACTGACAGGCAAGCTGTTAAGTACAATGCCAAAGAAATGCTGATTGTTTGCAAACAAGTGCTTTGTGGGTTTTGTCATATCTAGAAAATATAGGCTCCTGATGTTTCAGACTGACAGTGTAGCTCTTCAGTTGAGGCTTTTCATTCCATGAAGTTCAGTCCAAAATTACAACAGAGTCTCTGATTACAACAGAGCTTCAGGCCTGTGTTGGTCTTCCCTTTGTATGTATTTCTCTTCCTCCTGTATCATGCTATTCAGAAAGATTTTTTGGAAAGTTTTTCTAAAATACAGGAGCACATGACAATAAAGGCATTGCTCAGTTGTGTTTGGGGGAGCAAGTGGCAGTTCAATTACTTTAAAATTCTCTTATCTTTGGCCTGGTTTCACACTGGTGTGACCCTTTAGTGACCTGAGACACTGGAGTGACAGGAAAAGAAGGAAAAAAGCTCCAAGCAATGCCAGTGTCACCATGACATAGACTTCAGACAGCACATTTTTAAACAGTATGTGACATCTTATAGAGTTCAGCCGTGCCTTTTATCTCACTGAAATATGGGTCTCCTGGCTGTGGAGAGGATTGTTTGGTCGTGGGCCCCTTGTCTTTCCAAAGGGCTGAGATTTCTGATGCTTGCACTGATGGAGGGAGTTGGCCCCTGGATTGGGATGAGCCCCTTTCTCCATGGTGTGGCTTCATCCTGTAGCTTTCCTCTCCTGGGGTTGCACTCTGGCTGCAAGGGGAGTAGAGCAGATGAGTGTCTGATGTGTGCTGCTTTTGCAGCTGATTCCCATTGCATCCTGACCTGGATGAGGAGGTTTTTCCACAGAATTTGAGCAATTGGGAGTGCAGGTGTGAGAGAGGATGTGTGAGGGTGATCATGTGTGTGAACACAGATGAGGGAGAGGAAAGATAAGAACAAGAGAGGGAGGGAGAAAGCACATAGAGGAGTAAGAGAACACTTGAAAATCAGAGCTTTTGATTTAAAAAAAAATCCAATATGGCTTTAATTATAGTCATGCTGCTGGCACCACCTTAATATATATTTAATTAATCAAAAATGATCCAACTTCAAACATTAGAATTCGTGCTCTTTAGAGATTCTAAAGAAACTGAGTAAATATTGTCAGCCGTGGTGCTGGGAGGGGGAAAGAAAAAGAAAGGGGGTTTGAAGTGAGTCACAATCCATTGTGAAAGGTACAGGAATCTTCATAAAAGCACTAAATAAATAGAGTGTGCAAGGGGCGGGGGCATGGAAAATTCTGTACCTACCTGAATAAAACAGGGTTGTTAACACAGGAATCTTGGCAAGCTTAACCAGAATTCTAGTGTCATGTTTTAAGAGACACTTTAAGATCTCTCAGCTCTTTGTGGAGCAGTTTATAAGAAAACAAAGGAAGGCAGAGAGTACCTTGAAGGCCATTGCAACAATATAAAGGCTACCCCTGAAAAGTGCTCTTCCACAAAGATGAGCAAACTACAATACATGCAGCCAAAGCAAGCCAAAAAGGGAGGAACACAGTGAAAGAAGTAAATTGAAAATCTTAGGGATGTAAAAATACCATGAGTTCAACAAAATAATCTGACATAAATGGTTTATTAAGCATAGGTCCTGCCTTGCAGCAATATTTTGTAAAGTGAACAGTGTATTACTGTCGTATGTGCTGGCATGGAGACAACCCCTGCACCTAAAGTTACTCTGGAAGCCTCCCAGGGAAGAGGCAGAGTGCTCTCAAATTTAGGACTGAGCTGTTTTCTGTTTATCCTGGATAAATAGAAATGGGGTGTCAAACTGCTGAGCAGGGTTCTTGGGGTTCCTTTCACTTTTGAGGCTAGAATAGGCTTTATCTCAAAACACACAACTGGAGAAAAAAAAAAAACCAAAAAGTTTCCCAAGTGCTTATGGCTATCTGTAAAATAGTTTGCTGTTTGTGAGGTTGAAAAGCTGTGTTAAAAAGAGCTGTGATCTGGATGGGTTAAAAGCTGAAATGTGCATGGTTCATGATTTCCATGACTTTTCCTCCAGTTCTCAATACTTAGAGATGCATTAAACCAGAATACTAAACCTTTGTGTTTCTGAATGACTGTGACCCAACAACATGTTTGAATTTAACTTGTTTACCTCAAAATTACTTCCATGCCTGGGCCAGTGCACAGCTGACATCACTTAGGCTGGGACTGAACCTGCCTTTACTGAAAGCTAAAAGGTGGCTTTGCATTTTGTAAGACTTAGGAAAAAATACTGTCCTTCTCAACAGAACTTTCTGTTCGTAAACTCACAAGGGAAATATAGGTGGTTTGTGCTGGTTTGCATAACACTTGGAGATTTTGTAAATATGAATGATAGATGTGAGCAAATTGTTGTTCTTTGTGATTTGCCTTTAGTTGCAGTTGTGGTTTCATTAGATTCCTCCAGCACTGACTTGTGTTTCTAGCATTGATTGGGATACTCTGCAGATAATTGTCTCGCAGGTGGCAAAGTCGGAATTAATCCATCAATTGGTTAAATTCCACCTTGTCCAAATAATCCTGTTAGTAGCTGTTTTGCCCTTTCAGCAGTCACTTTAATTAATATACAGGGTTGTTCAGGCAGTCAGGGTTCTGTGCTGCTAATGCAGCCAGTGATTGTTTTAATTTTAAATTAAGATTAATTTGTGAGGGTCTCTTTTGTCCCGTGTCAAACACCTGGAGCAACCTTTTAAAAACTGGTAATCAGTTTACCACCAGCTCTTTTTCTGCTTTATCTGCTGTGACATTCTTGTCTAGTTTTGTCTCTCCCTTTGGAATATGCTGGTACTTCAAGGATGTGTGTAACTAACTTCTGAAATGAATGGGACTCCCCATGAGAAATTGATTCCTCTGTGTCTGATTGCAGTGTTAGGTTACAAGTGGCAAAGTCTTGTGGCAAAGAAAACTTTCACATATATTCTAAGCATGAAAGTAATTCATAAAGCTAATTGCCAAGGTATGTTAACTTCTGAATGACAAGATTTTCATTGAGTTTTTCAAGAAGTTGGTTTTTTTTGTGTGTGGTTTTTTTTTTTTTTTTTTTTTTTTTTTGCAGAGGAGCATGGAGAAATGTGAATATGCATTTTCTGTATTTGGGGAAGTATCTGCTCAAGATGAAGCAATCAAGTTTCTCTACTTGATTTCTTCTTGTTTTGGCAGCTTTCTGTACCCTCAGGCTGGAACAGCTCTGTTCTATTTCTTTCCGTGGCAGAAACTCAGGGAACAAAAACCTGGAAGTATCACCTCAAATTATTTTTTAACATCCAAAAAAACAAAACCCAAGTTTTCACTTTGCTTTGAAAGTTCACAGTAGGTAAACTGTGATATTTGATAAAGGTGGCTTCTAGAGAGAAGTTGTTTCTGTCAGAGTTAAATAACTTCTGACTGACTTAGCAGGAAAGCAGGAGGCTTTGAGACAGTGTTGAGGTTTCAGCAGTGATTTAGAGCCTCTCTAGAGCATGTGGTTTCAAAGATGCTTTTTCTTTTAAGAAGATAAAATGTTAAATAGATGAGCTACAATACAAAGGCAGGGGCAGGTAGCTTTGATTCTCAGCTTTTCTTGCCTTTGGATTGTTCTTGCCACAGCCCTAATAGTCTAAGCTAATGCAGGCATAATTAGTTTGACTGGCAGAATTTAGGGTCAGGGAACTTGTGTCCAATGCACATTTGCACCATGTATTGCCATCCATGTGGTTTTGTTTGGTTTATAACAAAGTATAGTACTGGAACCTGTGTTCGTTATTTCCTCTTCATCAAGTATTTCCAGTCCTTTATTGCCAACCCCCATGGCACAGCTTTGCCCAATGAGGTGTTCATTATAGGTTTTATCAGTATTAAAGCTGCATCAGTTGAGTCTTCCTGGCATGCAGGGTCAAGCAGGCTGCATGGAGAGTGAAAAGTTCAGCCTGGTCAGCAGCCTTCTCCCTCTGTACAGCTTGGGAGAGAGTTGCTTGCTAAGAAGATTCATTTGAAGTGTCAGTGCAAAGCACTGCGTGGAAGGCTTGCCACAAACCTGCATCCTCACCTGCTGTTTCTCTAAAGTTCACTTATTTTAAAGTTTATTATAAATCATGTAGCATTGCAGTAGCACCAGGCAGGAAGAAACCTTGTAATTTTGGTTTGTAATTTTGGTTTGTGAATATATAGTCTGGGAACCTCAAAAGATCTCACAGAACTGTTCTGTTTCTACTACTTCATTCTTAGAATACCTCCTTGCTTTTGTCATACTGTACAGCAGTGTTTTTACAGCCTGAGGGAGTGTGTGTGTTCTCAGGCTGTTCTCCATTCTCCTGCTGTAAGTGGCACACTTTGCTGACCTGTGCACACTCATCCAAAACCTCAGTGTCACCCAGTCCCTGTAAGAATAGGGACAGCTGAGTTTGTCAGCTGGAAGAGGGAAAGCCCTTGTTGCCTGGAGGGCAACCCTGTGTCTGAAAGAGATGTCAAGATGCAGAATAAATTCACTAGAATTTTTTTTTCCAAGTTTCTAAACAGTCTGGAAGGAGCAGCTCTGTCTCATGGAAGCTGCATGTGCTGACAGCCCCTGCATCTCTTCGGTGAAGCCTGGAGAAATGTGTGATCACATTTTTATCAGAGTCATTTCTCTAAACTGTTTGATCATCCCCACACCAAAACTATTACTGGGGAAGAGAAAAAAAAAAAACCTCAAGCATCAGAAGTAAAAAGCTTGAATTACCCTGAAATACCTTTCCTGGAGCAAGTGCCTACCCTGATGCCATGAACATGGGCTGAAATTCTTTTGCAAAGCCACTCCATCATTCACATATCCAGGGAACCCTCAAATTTTAAGTGGGCTTTGTGCCAAGGCTTGCAGATGTGTCTGAGGAGGTAACTTGTGAATTCATAGATGTTTTTCCCTCCACCCAGAGTTCTTTTATTCTCCCCAGTGCTCTGAGAATAGGGATCAGATTGTTCCTGTTTCCAGGAATCAAAATTCATAAATGCAGTTAAATTCTGAATACTGCCAACATGTGGGTAATTGAAGTGTAGCAGTGGGTGGTTCTCTCAGCAAACACCTGGTTCCTTTCAGTGTGAGCTTTGCTTTTGCAGATTTTGCTCTCAAACTTCCTTTCCCCTTCCTTCTTGGCTTCTTCACATATCAGCACAACGTTGTTTTTTAATTTCCAATTGTCATATTTCCCAGGATAGTGTTAGACTCTTCTTACCTGTTGTTCTTGTTGTGGGTGGGGTTTGCTTTGGCAGATGTATATTGAACAAAACAAGATGAAAAGACAAAGTCAGTTGCTTCTGCAAAATGCTGCTCCTGATCAACAGCTTCTGAAGGCTTTGGATGACAACGCCAAGCTCACCCATGCATTAGAAGAAGAGAGGCTTCAACACCAACAAAAGGTAAATCAGGAACTTCTCTTCTCACAAAGAAGTCTTTGAAAGCCTCCCAAATTGAAAAAGTGCCATGTGTTTTGTTACATTCAGAATTATTTGAGATATTATCCCCTAGAAGAGTTTACAACCTGAAAAGTAAACTTTGTAGAATACTGTGATTCCTTCCTTCTGGTTCCCTGATAAGATCTGAGTGAAAAACCTGAAGGCTTTTCAGCCTGAAGGCTCTGATTGAGTTAAATATTTTATTCTGGATGCCAGTAAAGCACAGGCTTAATTACAAGCATTACCTTAAGTACCATTACATGAAGAAATGAAGGAGGGTATTTTGGGTGTTGAGTCAAATAAAGGCTATTTTGGTGAGGTGAGCTAAGAAGACCACGTGGGCAGTTCCCAGCAGTATGTCTGGTTGCTTGCTAAAGAAGTAACCATGCACAGGGAAGAACCAGACTGCTGGAGCAGGGAAATGTGAGGTGAATTCTGCAAAATGATATGATAGGATCTGAAGTGCTAGAATCTAAACAAATATTCTCTGAAACTAGACTAGATGAGTCTTTAAGAGGGAGAAATTACCATTGGTTCACTGGAAAGCCTGAAAATGAGTTTTCCCTTAGTTGTGAGACCTGTTCTTAAAACTCTGGTAATTGAGTGATCTTAGGAAGCTGTTCCTGTGCTTTCATCAATGCAGCACTGCTAAGACTCTGTAATCTCACGTACCTCTGAATGAGAATTTTGAAGAATAATTGCCAACTCAGAGAAAACCTCTGTATCTTTGGATCCTTGAACTCTAGGGCAAAATGTTTATGTTCAGGGAGTTGGAAAGTGATTGCCTCTCTGCACCTGAATGCTGCCTCTGAACCTGATATTCTATAAGTCACTCACTGGCATCTGCATGAGTTGAGACAAGGGAGTTTAAATAACCAACCTGTCAGTGGAAGCAGTCAGTAAGAGAAAAAAAAATGTTCTTGGCCTTCAAATGAAAAAAAGTTTGAAATTAAATTCTAATTGTATGATAAAAACTATAAAAAGGGAACATCTTGTAGCCTAAGTACTTTGGAGCTGAAGACTTATTCTTGGAAAGACATAAAACAAGTCAGGATCATAACAGAAAATTCTGATGCCTCTCAGAAAAATCTGTCAAATTCATTCAAAATTTTTCTCTTTCTGGGAGTTGTACTTCAGTCCATCTACTTCCATCAGTACTTCTACCATCACATTTACAGGAATTATAGGTTACTTGTCACAAGGAAATACCTGTTCCTGTAATGGATGCTATTCTCTGCCAACTGCAGATCAAAGAATTGGAAGAGCAGCTAGAGAATCAAGCACTGCATAAAGAGATTAATCGTCTTAAACAGCAACTAGAACTTTTGGAAGAAGATAAGAAGGAACTAGAGCTTAAGTGTCAAAACTCAGAAGAAAAAGCTAGAGACCTAAAGCATTCAGGTAAAATCATGTAATAACTTTCATTTTAGAGATAGAGTTGGGGGTGAGAGATGCATGTCTGATAATTTTATATATGTTACATTTGAAAAGCAATAACTTTTGTGTAGCTGAGGCCCAAACCTGTGCTTCACAAGACAAAATACAGCAACTGCCTTCAGCCACAGAACAGTCACCTCTGGAATGTGTCTCAAAGAATAACCTTGCAAACCTTATGTTAAAGGATAAAAGTACAGTCATTAGATTGTTTAGATTGTCCTGAGTTTTAAATTTCAAGGTTAAGTGTTCAAGATTGTCATTTTAATTGGAATCTGTTGTTATGAGAACACAGAATCATATTCACTTAGGAAATCATATGCTGCACTGCTGCCATAATTCTTACTGTATTCAGGAACTATTGCTAAGAATTTTTTGTAACAAAAAGAAATTTCAGACTTCTTCAGACTTTCTTCAGAAACTTCAGACTTATTCTGTTTCTACCTTTCCCCAGTTAATTGCATTTGACAACATCTCAAGTACAGAAAAGTAATTTCCTCATTTTTAAATCTGGCACAAAAAACAGGAGAAAAAGAAACTGGTTTGCCCACTGCCAAATTTTGGTTATTTTTGGGTGAGAAAACACACCAAAGTCCATCAGCAAGACACAGAGATGAGACCGGCAGCAGAAAATGTTCATTTCTCTCCTCTCTTATGAGTTCATTCTCCAGTACAACCTCAAATAGATCACAGCAGGAATGTGGTAAATTTTTCCTTGCTCTGTCATTTTATATGAAGAATCCTGTGTGAGAAACAGCATCAGTTTATTTTCAAAAGTAGTTCAGGTGGGAAGTAACTGGTTTAATGAGAATCCTGTGCATCTAGGACCTTGTTCTTGGTAGCACTGTTTACTTTGTAGTTAATTAGTAGCATTTTTTCCTTAAACCATCGGAGGTTTGCTTTACTCACTCTAGTTTGCTTTACTGATCTTGTGCAGTTGATGAGCTTCAAAAACGAATACAGCAGTCTGAGAACCCTCCACCTCCTCCTCCTCCACCTCCTCCTCCTCCTCTGCCTCCTCCCCCTCCTCCTAACCCTATACGGTAAGTGCTTAAATCAAGGCTCACAGCATCACTGCTTTGCTGAAGCTGAATGCATTACATGAGTTTGCATCCAAGCAGGAAAAGGGTCTCTAAAGAAAAAATGCTTTTTCTGTCTGTCTTGGCCTCCTTACCAGCAGGACAAGCTCTCTGCCCCACCTGTCAGCAGAATAACACCAATTTTGAGCAGTGCCTGCCTTGCCAAGCCTAACAGATTCTCTAGGCTGTGACTTTGGAGGGGGAGGGATACCTGTCTCCTCTAAATTTAAGAGGTTATTTTTTTTCTATTCACCTGATAGCTGTAATTACAGACTTGTGAAGTGCTTGTCTGAATCTGCTGCTAGGAAAACCCCTTTGAACAAAAAGGATGTGTTTGATTACTATGTGTCACATCCCATTGGATCTTGGTGATGAAAATGCAGATTCCACTGAGTTCTCACAGTTGCTTTCATAAGTTAAAAAGAAAAAAACCCAAACAAACCAACAAACCCAGAAAATCACCACACCATCATCAAGCAATTTTGCACAAAATTATCAAAGTTAAGCCTAATTTTTTAAAAGGACCATAAAAGAGACTAAACAATATATAATGTGTCAGGCACTAGATTAATTAATTAACTAAGCCCCAAAGCATAATTTGTTAATTTTAGGAACTCAGCTAATCTTATTGGCTGCTTGGTTTTAAAAATAAATGGACTTTGGTGACACTTTCTAACCTTGTGCAACAAATTACACTCAGGAGTATTATTAACTACTATGTGAAATGTATGAATAGAGATGATTACTAGAGAAAATCCATCCCTTTGTGCATGTTGCTTTGTTTTTACAAGTCCAAACTAAACATTTTCTGAACAATTGTGTTTGGTCCTTGTATGTCTGTTAGCTCTTGGCTTGCTGGCTTCATTCTCCCTTATGTGTAGCATGGATTAGCTGTGTGGTGATGTTCTCAAGGTTGGTTTTGTTTAAGCTTGTGCCCTTAATTATTTGCACTATTCATTTTAAGCCCTGTAGTAGTTAAATCAGAGTATTTCCTTCAGGCACTGTGAAGTTTATGGTGTGTAGAAGTGGTTTCAGAGCCCAGGTGTCAAAGCTTTACTGGAAGGACACAGTTTTGACCCTCTAAGTCAAGGGAGATCACTTCAGTCTATAGGTAGCAATGTTCAGTAGTGAGCTATAGACCCTCCTGGCACATCAGCTTTGCAGAGGAGCTTTACTTGGGCTTTAAGATGAATCATTTCCTTGCTTGGACTTTTATGTTGTGACTGTAGCGACGGGATAATTATTTGACACTGTAAGAAGATTACAAACTTGGAGTTGGTGTGGAGAAACTGATCACCATATTTAAGTGTCCTCTGGAGAATAATACTTCACTTTAATATCTGCAGCTCTTCCTTTTATTATGCTGGAGGAGCTTCAGTTTGTCATGTGTCACAATGAGACACTGTCTTTTAATATTCAAATCTTGGACTGTTTTGATTTGTGCCTAATGTCTGTTAAAAAGAAGTCAATTTCTCCGGTGCATTTTGATGGGAGGCAGAGTAGGGGGTAATTCACTACATAGACCTGCATTCAAGAACTGTTAAATGAGTCTTTTGTAAGTATCTGTGTAACCAGGTACCAGCAAGCTGTTTGTGTGTCATGCTCAGATTCATCCTAACAGCAGTTTCTCCCCCAAGGTCTCTCATGTCAATGATTCGCAAGAGATCTCACTCCAACACCAACGTGAGCAAGAAGGAGAAACCTCCCCAGCAGGAGTCAGGTACAGCTCATCCTCTCACAGGTCGTGTGGATTGTTCACTGGGTGCTGCAGATAAAGCTAATGAGGCTGAGCTGGGTGTAGATAGTGATGGGAATGCTTCTAGACTGTCCCAGCGTGTTCATCCACCTTGCAGACCAGAAATGTCACTGCAGCTCAGTCATACGTGCTCTGAGATGGGAAGTGGAATCTCTGGCATTGTAGCATTGGTACTGCAAGCTTCCTTGAGATCCCTTGGAGCCATCTACACCCCCATGACTGAGCTGGTAATCAGCATCCAATTTTTTTTTTCCAAATGGAATTTGGAATGAACAGTGTTTGATGCTGCAGCTCAAAAACCTTAAGGGAAGACCTAGCACTTGCTGTAACTGAAAGAAGTTCTTTTCTTCCTACTTCTGACTTTCTTCCTGCTTATCAGATGTGTCATTGATGAGGCATTCACTGATGAGGCAGGAAGTGTTAGGTATCTTTTTTTTTCTTCTTCTTCTTTCCACTTGGGAGTGAGTGGTCATGTTTATTATAGGTTCATAGAAGATAAGCACTCATCTGGGTCTGGTGATGTGCTGGGTGAAACAGGATGGTTTGGTTCAGACCCCATGCTGTTATGCTGACACCATTGTGGGCAGTTTGGTTTTGCCTTTATTAGTTGCACTATAGCAGCATTGAGAGGCTCAACCTATGCCTCTACTCTGGAGAGACTCCAGCATGTAGTTTCAGCTACAGCATGTCCTGGGCTTTGTACTTCCACAGATTACCTGGAAGAGGAAGAAGTACAAGTACAAGAAGTACAGGTTATATACAGGATAATACAGAGAAGTTTCCAAATGGTTTCTTGTTTGTCACATCCTCTGACTAGAGCTTCTCTGCACAGCCAGTTTGTTAAATGCTTCAATTTTCATCCTTCAATTAATATCTTACAAAATTACCACTCAGAACTGACTGTGATGCTAATCCTTTAATAGTACTGCAAACCTAAAACAAAACAGAATCTTGCACTAAGGTGGCTCTGCATGCAAAGTAACAGCTGAAATTACATTTTATTGTTGTTAATGGAAGTTGGAAACTTAGTAGGTTGAGAGCAGGAGTTAAGTAGAGATTTACAAGTGATCAGGAGTGCCTGAAGAGTCAGAGCTAGTTAGACAGGCATTGCAAGTTAAATAACTAAGGTTTTTCTTGCTGTTTCCCTATTCCATCTGAAACAGCAGGAGTTTGTTTGTAGTGAATTGCTTAACTCATTTGCTGCCACTTAAACAAAGAAGGGGGCTGGGGAAGGGAACCTGGCTGAAATTATAGGATATAATAGGATATAACTGCTACAGAAAAAAATTGCTGTTAGCAGACTATAGTGGTGTGTAAGCATGGATGGATTGTTGGATGGGACCAACAGGCAGAAAGGGGGGAAAGGGAGTGCTACCCTTCCCATCCTTCCCACTCTTCAGGTGATGATCCCAGGAATGGGCAGCTCTCTGGGGGATCTTTGATAACTGGTAAGTAATTAGTGAAGGGACCTTGTTCCAAGATCTCTGAAGAGTCAATCTTGTCTTTCAATAAAAGTTCAATTGCTTTGCCTTCATTTATCAAGCTTCCTTACCCTGAAGCATCCTAGATGTTTTGATTACACCTTTTTGTTGAGGCTGTTACAAACAGTGATTGCAGGAAATACTATGAAATTCACTGAAGTTCTCTACACCCCATTCTTTCATTATTTATTAGCAAACTTTAACAGTTCTGACCTTTCTTCAATCACATATAAACTGCTTCTTCTCTTAATAGTTGAGCTATACTTAAAAAAAAAATAAAAAATAAAGGGGGAAAGTTCTTTCTTGATTTAGTTATACCAAACTTGAGGCTTGTTTTGACCCTTGTTAAGGACTGAGAATGAGTGGTTTCTATCCCATACCACCAATTAAGCTTTTATATTTGAAACAGCCTGTTTGTGAAATTAAAGCCTGATGTTAAATCGCTTTACAATACAGAAACTGCATTTCTGTGAATCATCAATAGTGCCCTGACAAGTGAGAGAGCAAAAGTCTATTTAAAATTCCTGTTATGTAAGGTACAACATCGTGGCTTTGAATAGCTTCAGCCCTGTTTCTCCATGTATTTGCTTCAAGTACTCTTTTTGGTTTGGCACGTTAAGTGTCTTGTGTTACATTATGGAGAACACCGATAAGTTAACAGGTATTGTTTAGTTTCATCACATGGCTTCTCATGTCATCTGAATATTTTACAGCCTTGGTACTTAATCTCTTGAAAAAGCAACCATTTCCTTTCATGGTATTGAAGTTTTGCCCTTTAACTCAATGCAGTGTTCTTTAAATGTGTATTTTAGTTCACTCTGAGATGTTGGTGGATTGTTCCAGCAAGGTTCTTAAGCCCATGTGAAACACAAGACATGTTTGGTATTCTTGTTGTGGGCTGCATATAGGTCTCCTCATGGGACATTCTCAGCTTGTCCTGTGCCAGTGAAGCTGTGGAAATTTCTGCTGAGCCACAGTGAAGAGGTGGAGTGAAAGTGGGGCTGTATTCTTTGTTCCCTGGGTCTTCAGCCTGTAGCAGGGAGCTGTTGATACAGGAATAACCATAATAGGAGCTTTGCATTTTTCAGGCCCTGTTTCTGTCCATACTTCTGCAGGCACTGCAGTTTGGTGGTTGCAAAGTCTACAGCTGCATCCTCAGTGTGTATTGTATTGGCATTGTAAATGTATTGGCATTTCTTTCTTGAAGAGCTTGTGGCAGTTCAGTTGATAGCAAAGGTGTGGTATCCAAAGCTGGGATTCCTGATCACTAGAGATGAGGTTTCTGTGTTCTGCTACCGTGTTGCAGAATAAAACATTGAATCATAGAATGGTTTGGGTTGGAAGGAACCTTAAAGATCATCTAATTCCAACCCCCCTGCCAGGGACAGGGACACCCTTCACCAGACCATGTTGCTCCAAGTCCCATCTAACCTGGCCTTGATCACTCTCAGGGCTGAGGCATCCAAAAGCTCCCTGTGCAACCTGTTCCATCGTCTCAGCTCTCTCACACTGAAGAATTTCTTCCTAATGTCTAACCTAAATCTACCCTCTCCCAGTTTAAAGCCATTATCCATTGGCCTGTCACTACACACCCTTGTAAACAGTCCCTCTCCAGCCTTCCTGGAGCCCCCCTTCAGGTACTGGAGGGTGCTCAAAGGTCTCCCCAGAGCCTTCTTTTCTCCAGGCTGAACAACTTTAACTTTCTCAGCCTGTCCTCTGATCATCTTCGTGGCCATTCCTCTGAACTTGTTCCAACAGCTCCATGTCCTTCCCGTGCTGGGGACTCCAGACCAGATGTGTGCAGTGTAAGCTAAAGTGCTTCTTTGGGGTAGGGAAAAATAAGAGTAGAATAGTGGTCTTGTAAGAAAGATCTTGAAAAATAGGCCTATTTTGTGCTTATCATTTACATTTTTAATAAAACTGAGAAAAAGCATGGATTTGGGTAGTACATGAGAAATATGGACTGAGGAAGGAAGACCTACTGCATGGAGTATCACTAAGTACATTGTATATGTAAATGCTGTTTCTTTATTAAAATTATTTTTTTATTATGGTAACTGCAAATGGCAAGCAAACTGTTCAGTAGGTTATCTGTTGAACATGTTTTTTCTTTGTGCTGTTCCTCTGTAGTTCATGCCTGGAGTGTGATATACTCTTTCATTTTTGGAACAGGTGAAGAAGTTACAGATCTGAAGAGACAAGCTGTTGAAGAAATGATGGACAGAATTAAAAAGGGAGTTCATCTGAGACCAGTCAACCAGTCAAGCAGGCCTAAAACAAAGGTTTGGAATAAATAACAGAGTAGCTAAATACAGTAATTTACATTGAAAACCAAATGAGGCTTTCCCTAACACATTCAGAGGAATGCATTTGCCCCATCTTGTTTGCTTTGCTTGATTTTGAATAAAATTACTTAGACCAGCATGAATCTGAAGAACAGAAAAAGAAGTGAAGCCAAGAGTAAGTAAATAGAAGGCCAGTTTCTTTTTGGCATAGAAAGGAACTGAAAGCAGCTATCTTGTAAACTACTGAGAAACAAAAATCATGGAGAGAATAAGGGAATTGGGTAAAGGGGGGTGATCAAGAAGTAGACTGCATTTAGTAGTGTTGCTTCCTTTTATTCAACACTAATACTTGAGTGTGGCTACTGTAAAATATTTCTTGCCATCTTCACAAAAGCACAATTTTTCTTTATGTTTGGGCTATGATTCACAATGTGAAGAGCTAAGACTTTTCCCTTCTGTATAAGAAAGTCAACTGAATGTCAGCCATGGGCCCATGAGAGGAGAAAGCAGAGGAACATAATGCAAATGCACACCTCATGCAATGGCTGTCTTCAAGTACAAAGTCTGTTGTGAGCCCCTTCAGGTGTTTTTTAACATGTATGTGTTGTGTTTGTTTACAGCCAGAAACACCAAAGCCCTCTGAAAGTGCAATGAAAGAATTAAAGGGGATTCTGGTAAGAAAACGTGTAGTTTATATTTCTATTTTTTTCCTTCTCATTGAGCTGACAGGGCCAATCTGTGCAAAATTGCTGAGTGTTTGAAAGTTCTGCTTTAGTGTTTTTGTTTGAAGCTGTAGAGCAGTTCTGGAGTGAATCACCAGATTCCATTTTCATCCAGCTTAAAGATTGGTTTTGGTCTTGCTAACAGAATTTGTTTTGGAGAAAACTAGCCTGGTAACTCTGCTCTGGTTTGTGTGTTCCTGCTACTAGAGGGGATGTTGTGGTCTGCACCTGGAAACTTCCCAAGTTCTCAGTGAGAATGTTAAGGGAGGGAGAGGCAGCTGAAAACATCTACTCCAAAGGTAATAGATGTAATAGGTGGAGGGTTCACATCATCAGCTCCTCTGCACTCCTCTCTCCTGAAGCACCTCATTTCTTGATAGTGTAGACATGGACCAAGTGTAGAGCAAGAGGTCTCTGGTCTGCAGTTATATGTAAAGAAACCTGAATAGCTGTCCCCATACCCATTTATCACTGAGTAAAAACATTAGACTTGGTTTTATTCCTGCTCAGAGCAATGCTCTATTTGCTGCTGGTCTCTCTTTTGCTCATATAGTGCATTTCTTACTTAACTGCTTGTTTATTTTGCACAAGTGCTAAAATGCTATCTCAGTCAGAAGGAGCTGTAGTTCTTGCTCTCTGACCTCTCTGACCCTGAAGCTTTTAAAGCTGAAGTGCAGCTTTGGCACATCAGGTGAAATTTTGCCTTTGGAAGGTGAAAAGCAGTGAAGTTCTGCCCACATTGAAGCAAAATGCTTCACATCTGCTCCACAGAAGGTAAGGCTAATCATGCTAATCATTCTAATCATTCATGATAGAACCTAAACAGCCCTTACAGAAGTAACTTCAGTATTGTGTAGAGTGAAGCAAGAGAGCACAGCAAAGTGTAGCCACAGCCTGTGCTATGATTCAAAATTACGAGTGTGGCACCAATGATATTTTAAATTTATTGTTCTCCAGTCATGTGAAAGCAGGGGAAGAAATCATCTAGAGAGTCCCCAGACCTTAATGCTGAACTAATCAGAGAGAGACATAATTAAGTGTGGAGATAAATAGAAAAGCAATGAAATGCAACATAGATACTATGTCTTAAATGGAACTCTGTATGTTTCTGAACATGTGGTGTGCTGTTCAGAATCATTCAGGGCTAGACTCAACCATCCTGCTGAAGGTCCTTTCCTTCCCTAATAGCTCTTTTATTTCTGTGACTGTATCACTGACATCAGGGGAAACTTGATTATGTGCTTCAGAGGGAGCAGAAAGAAACCTCCAGTCACTGTACTTCTGTCTCTAGCTTGTTGCTTTTGAACCCTTCAGGATATTTGCAGTGTAAGACAAACTACATAAAATCCATTTCCAGTCTATTCTTGAGACCCATCATTATGCACAGTCAGACAACAAACATGGGGGTGGGGTGTGATGGAGTAAACATTTGTTGTTACTATGCTAATTATGCATTTCCTGGAGACCTCCATGTAATTGTTACAAGCAAAAACACAATTTTGTTCTGTAAATTGCAGAGTTTGAGTGACTCCATTGCTCAAGTTGCTTTTGTACATGTATGTTTGTACAGGTCTGGAGCATACTACTTATTAATAATGTACCTGCTCAGTCAGATTTCAAATAGCTGCCAAAGAAAATGTTTAACTTAGGGGTGGGGAGGTGAAGAATCTGAGTTACTTTGCTGGTATGTTGAAAAGTAGTACAGTTTTTGTAACTTGTGATGCCATTTCCTTTTGTCATTTGCTATTTCTGATCAGAAGTTATGTGCTTATCAACAAAAGATGTTAATAGTATGTTATTTTTGCTCTGGAAAAAAAAAGCTGTATGAGCCTGGCATGTTTTGGAAGACTGAATTAACAGGATTCCTGGGGGCTCCTAAAAATGGCAGGACTCAGAGGGAGAATGAAATAGCACATGGGGGCCCAAATTTTCAGTTGCATTATAAATATTTTGAGGAAGTTTTGCAGTCAAGTGGGTGCTGATCCAGTAACTGGCTGTTGTCAGCTAAGAAATGCATGCAGTGTGCACTATTTGCATGGCAAAATTCCTGTGGGAAACTTCGGGAGGTTTCAGGCTTTAATTAAAGCCTTCCCCCTCTGTCCTTCCCATTAAGAAAAGTGCTGCTGTGCTTCCAGCTTCACTGATGGAAAATACTAATCTTGGGATAAGGCAGTGATGACATGCAGGTTTATTTTATATGCATAAAAAGCTGTTTCAACTTGAGCTCTAATTCTCCATAAGAAAACCCATGAAGTGTGTGGACATTTGGTGATGTTTATGGCAGATCAGCTATACTATAGGCTATAACAACACACTGTAGTTCCAGTTAGTACATACTGACTTCTGCAGATGTGTCCACACCAGGATGCAGCAAAAAAGGGGAGTACTAACATAAAATGTACTGGAGCACTAAAATACGGATCTTGGGCTTTTTTTGCTAATAGGGGTTAATTGTGGGCATGGTATCAGCAGATTTTTAAGATTCTCTGAATGATAAGATGGAGGTAGCTGCCTGGCAGTTCCCTGTGAACATCAGTTTGTTCATTAGTGATCCAGAGCATCTTTCTTAAAGCTGGTATCAGCCTTTAATGTTTTAAGGGCAAAGGGAGGAGTGGTGAGCTGAGCCCCTGGTGCTCTCTGTTGTACCAGAGACATTGCTCTGCACCCTGATGTAGCACTGCAGTGCCTTTTCTGCAGTTTAAAAGCTTCTCACGTTGTGCATGTGGGATGTTTGGCAAAGCACAATATCTCCTCAGAGAGCTTTTCGTGCCTGCTTCTTGCCATAGGAAACGCTGAACAAATCCACGAGTTCCAGGAGCTTGAGGTCCCTTGAAACAGAGAGCAGTGAGACAGAGCTGGAACGAGTTCTGCGGCGCCGGAAAGTCACCACTGACCAGGACAGTGGTGGTAAGTGACAAGAATCCTTCATAGTCTTCTTCATTTCCCTGCACTAAATTACTCTTGAAGCTCTAATTTCCCCTCCAGACCTCTGTCGTTTCAGCCTTTATGGAGAACCCTGATTCTTCCTTCTTCACTGACTTGTTCCCTGTAGCACTTGTTGCTTTTCATCCCTGTTTTCTGCCTGTCTCAGGATATTCTGTGCACGTGGCCATAGATACACCAGTTCCTAGTGTCCTGCCTAAAGACCAGAGGCTGTTACTGGGGTTAATGGTCTAAACCAACTGTGAAAATATTTCTGAAAGAAATTCAAAATTCCCTTTTGATTTTTGCAGTTTGTTTGAATTCTACTGTGCATCCGTGTTGCTTCTAACCCAGTCAATCTAGATAACAGAAGCATTAAATTTTCTTTGGGTTTTAGGTCCCACTGGAACTCTGGCCACATCAGAATCAAAATCTCTGCCTGTGCTGGGTTCAGGAGCCAGTGCTGCACAAACAGCATTGAACAAGAAAGACCTGGAGACAGAATTCAGCTCCAAAGTCCCCGACTCAGGTCCTGTCTCCAGCCAGCCTAAGGGAGTCCTGGGCTCCAAGCTGACATTACAGTAAGTAGAATATGGATTCCTATATGTATTTTAATACCTTATCTGTTTAGCTGGTGCATTTTGAAAGTGATTTAACATCAGTTTTGGCTAACAGGATTAATGTAAAGTCTGCAGATGTTTACCACTGACTTCTGAAACGATTTGCAGTCTCACATGAGGGTAGAAATTCAGTTCTCTGTAATAAAGCTCTCTTCCTGTAGAATCTCTGAACAGTCTTCAAAAGAAAGTTCATCTTGGCTGCCAGAAAAACCCCTACCCCTAAACAAAGAATTGAATGTGTTTTCAAGGAATGGCAAGGTTTAGTTGAGGTTTTTTTCCATATCTGAAGAGGGAAGGTAGTTGTGTACTCCACTCTTGTTTTTTTTTAAAAAAAGGTAGTTCTAGCAATTCTTTGAAAAAACAGAATCATGTAAGTCATATTAGTCTGTAAGCAGGTGTGCAGGGCAGTTTCTGTTGGACTGAAATGAGTGCTAACTATTATTAAATATTTGTTGCTAAAAGCTCTGAATTACCTTAAAACCTCAATATTAAGATTCTTCAAAAAACCCCACCCCAAGCCCCCAGTTAGTTCTGCATTGGCACAGTCAGGCAGAGGAATCTTTCAGCAGACTGAGGAGCCCAGGTGCCAATTCAGCATCAAAGAGTTAAATCTGCTTTGTTTATTTCAGACAGATCCAGTGGAAGATTGGTTTGTTTTATAACAATACCAAGTTTCTTTTGAAATTAGGCTGTGCACTTGCTTCAGTTCTCTTGCCAGGTTGTTTGTCAGCATCACTTCAAGAAAAGAGAATAGATGAGATCAGCAGGATATGGTAATCGTGGCTAATTAAACCTCTGATTTCCTGTTCTATCAGTTACAAAATGCCACCAGTGCCTGTTCTAGCAGGTCCTCACTGCTTAGTTCAAAGGAGAAAGTCACGACAAATGAGCTGGAAATTCAGTTCATATCTATTTTTATGAACTGATATGTACTTCACTCTCCCACAGGTACTTTTATTGTTTATTTTTGAATGGATAAAGAGCCCAATTTCCTTTTGTGCCTACAGTTTTATTTAATTCACAATGAGTTTTAAAAACTGAATGTCTTTTCCAATCATATGTATTTTCCCCTTTAATTTCATTTAAGTATCCTTAAAAGAAAGCTGATCTTCATTTTAATTTAGTCAGAAAGATGAATATCTGTTCAGCAGTCAATTTGACATGAATAATGCCATTGCATTTTCTTGAACTCCTACCCTGACAGAAAGGTGAGGCTGTTCCTGAAAAATATTGTTTGTAGTTCATGGATTTCTACAGTTTTGAACCAATAACCTTCATCAGAAAATACAGCAACTCCTACCACCTTTTGTCTATCTTTTATTCCACCAAACTAAGTGAAAATTGCATTTACAAGAAAGGAAATGAAGTAATTGCAGGCCCCAAGGTCTTGCAGAATGTGTGGTGAATTGACAGTGAAAAGGATCTTCTGTTGACAGTCACAGTTGTTATGTGTACTAAAAGCATATATGAAGCTCAATTTATTTCTCAGCTTGCCTATTCAGTGACAACCTAAAAGACACACTTCACTTTAATTTATCTGTTTAAAGCATTAAAACAAATGTGGTGGGCCAGATTCCTGAGTGCTGCAGGGCTTCTTTGCACCAAGTCACTGGTGTAAACCTGCTCAGTTGGAAAGGCTCATTACTGAGGGTGATTTTCCAGCAAAAGAGAGGGTGCTGGGGCTCTCACACTCCTCTGCTGCGGGGCTGGCAGGGCAGAGCAGAAACAAACCAGATGCTTCATACCACATTGAAGTGCAATTATTTTTCTTTGCCTCCTGAGTGCTGTTTGCAGCAAGGGTTATTTGAAGCAGCCTTCAGACTCCAAGGTGTGTAAACGCTGTTCTGAAACAGGCTTCATTTGAAGCAGCCACCAAAAGGAAGTTCATTTGTCTAACATGCCTGATGTCTCAGGTTTTTTATTAGGCATTTTTCTGGGCTTCCCTGGGTACATCTATCCTAGCAGTTCAGTTTGGATCAGCAGACCACTTCTGAAGCAAGTCTCCCAGTTATTCTATGCTTTGATTTGTGTCATGGAGTGGTCTTAGTGCATAAACTGGATCCTTGGATTCATTGGATGAGTGAAACTAAACCAGAAGACATAATCCAGCCTTTAATGCCTGGTCCAGGGTCACACAAGAGCCAGTTCAGTAAATAAAACCCCTGAAAAATATGTTTTGAGGACATTGGTGTGGAGCACAGGCTGCTCCAGTTGCACCATGTCACCTCCTAAAGCAGACTATGTTAATTAAACAAACTCTGCTGCTTTGACCAAGTACCCAAAATGTGCCCAAGACACACAAAAGATTTATTGTGGCTCCCCTTCCTCCTACCTGAGGTAAGAGGATGCAGCTGTCTCATCATTTGCAATTCCTTGAAATCTTGACAAAGGTGTGACCTGCTTCAGCTGTTTGTGTCAGCTCATCAAACCTTTCATAGCCCAGTAGAGGACTGCATGGCTCATAATTACCAGGAGTCCCTTGCAGTGCAGTGTTTATTTTTTTTTCTGCACCTATATTTTACTGTAGAGCTTCTTACAGAAAACCTCAGAGACAGCTGTGCACGAGATGCTTCTCTTTGCTGCACCATCCATTTACTCAGGTTTGTAATCAGAAGGAGGAGGTAATGCAAACATTTGAATGCAAACAGCCCTATGCATCCTTCTTTATTCATGCTGAGTAAAAAGTTGAGCTCACATGTTCAGTGGAGAAGGGAGGTCAGGTCTGGAAAACATATCTCTGAACAATACCTAGACAAAAGTCAGCTTATTGAGTAAAATCCTGGATACTACCCAGGTCAGGGACAGTCTAACCTGAATACTGACAAGGTAAGGAATTTTCAGCCTTTGGTTGAAGTAGGATTTGTAATCTGGTTATTCAGATGGTTAAGTGTTACCAAAGCTTTGGCCTCCAGCTGCATCAGCTGAGCCACTGGTGTGAGGTGTCAAAGGAGGGGTTATGGAAAAAGGGCTGAAACATCAGTAGATAGGGGTCGATTCTCAAATGTCCCTGTAACCAAACTGAGTGATGACAGCTCAGAGAGATGAATTCAGAAGAAAAATTTGTGTTTCAGACCACTAGGTGAGGTGTTGTTTCAGTGCAGGGGAATGTTAGGAAAAAGGTCCAAAGCCCTTGAGCAGATGATTTGGAATGTGTGAAGTTTCAGTGAGGTGGCAGTGAGGGGGAAGACATGAATGATGTCTTGAAATTGAGGCTTTACCTCGGTATTCAGGTAACTTCCTCTGCAAATCTCTTCCCAAATGCTTAACCCAGCATGAGTGTAATTCTGCAACAATTGCTTACAAGAGATTAGGTGACAATTTGGTTCCCTTGGGAGCAAAGAGAGTTCCCCTGACTCCCTGTGGTGTGCAGACACAGAAGGGAAAGGTGTGTCTGGCTCTGCCCATCGTTTTTTTGGTGTTTTGTTTTTTTCCCCAGCACTTTGTAAACACTTTGTTTCTGAGCAGCAGAGTTCTCTGCTAACAGAGTGAACCACAAAGAGGGTTAGTCTTAATCTGATGATTTTATACAATTAAAGGATTTGTCCTCCTTCTCCTGGCTGTAATCTTAGTACCCCTGAATCATCTACCAGCTCTGCAGGAACCAGCTCAGCCCCAGCTAGACAGAACAGCAAAGGTTTTCCAGTGCAGCTTGAACATGGGCAATTTAGTTTGAACAACAAATGAGGAAAACAAGGGAATGCTCTGGAAGTTTGAGGTGTCCTCAATTTAAATTTTTTTTTAAAGTTGCTGTCATACATTTTTCCTAGACTGCCCTTTTTGTGCACGCTCTCAGAGCAGGTAGAAGCTCTCCAAGATTCTTCATTCAAATATTTTGCCAATCTTTTTGAGCATTTTCAAAAAAGCACCTAAAAATGGGAACTATTTCCATACTAGAGATTGTCTGCAGTTCTATTCTGCTTGCTACAATGTTGATGGCCTTTCTACTCATCTGTATTTAGCAGAGGCAGTTCCTGGGATGGAGGAGGTTTCTTGGGCTTCTTTCAGAGATGTCTGGTGTTACATAGTAGTACTGGTACTGTCATGTGAGGGAACCCAGAGACTAATTCTTTATCATCTCTCTTTGTATTCCCTGTAATTTCCTTTTTACAAATACTATAGTGTGATGGATTTTTTTTTTAGTGTTCATCAAAGTCTTTCAAGACTTGGAATTGATGTATTTTTTACTACTCTTTAGTATTAACCTTTGGTCCTGCCTTTTGTATTCCCCAGCCTTCTTAAAACTTCTGAAATATGTAACCAACATATCCGTGGCTGTTGTTTTCAAGTTTTTGGACTGAGGATAAAATTGACTCAGCTTTTTTGGTCTGGCATGCAACAAGAGGGGCCATGGTGACCCTGCTGGGCTGAGCCCCACTGTTCTGTATGGGCTGACACCATGGTCAGTCTGGGTCTGAGGCAGGAGAGATGAGGACACAATAACTGGAGTAAGAGCACAAGTGATACTTGTCCTCAGTTATGGGAATCTTGTAGGAAAATGGGAATGCTGGGCTCAGGGCAGGTAGTAGCCAGGCAAATAATTTGTAATCAGCATGGTTTGTAAGGGTTAGGAAGAAGCAACTGGTGGTGAACACCTCTCAGATTGGCTTAATGCTTCACATCCCATCTTCTGGGGAGTCAGGAATAGTGCCAGTGGAATTGTGTGGAGGGTTTGAAAGCAGTTTTGCTTTGAAGAGCAATGACAGCTATTTCAGTGTCCTAGGTCAGGGAGTTTACAGGGTGAAGTCTGCTCATCTAGTGTCATGTTAAGTGTTGGCTTTTGGAGCACAAATGACTTCATTCATACCAGCTCAGATTCCAGGCAGGATATCTACATGGAGCCTCCCATGCTTACACTCTGTCCTTGCAAAACATGTCTTTGCTGGAATAGATTTTTACCAGTGTTTCCTAAGTATGCTGTAAATCCCATGGATTTTTCTCACAGTGTTTTCCTTGAGTGGTTTCCCTCAGCCTTCTGCTTTTGCATCTTGTTAGGAAATCAGATGGGACTCCATCCAATGAAGTTTTCTGTGATATTTACATGGAATTCTGGTTTCTAATGGAAAAATTACAGCGATACCATGGATAGAGCACCAAGCAAGGTTAAATGTAATACCAAGGTTATAAAACTTGGAAATGAAGAAAATCCAAGTCTCAGCTGTCCTTTTGTACTCCTATAGTAAATCATTTACAAAGGGAGTAGTGGTGCTAGTTCACAAACAGCCCATCAGGCCTAACCCTTTATTTTCTCATCTTCTGTAGTTTCTGGAGATATATACATGGACTATATTGCTTTTGTTACTATTCCACCAGTGCTCTGTGGGGCTTTGGGTAGCCCATACAAATAATCTAAAATGCATTTATCATCTAAATCTGGACCACAGATCAGTCTGGATATCATGGTACAGATTTAATGTGTTTACTCATAAAAATACATGCAGACTTCTGAACAGTTATGGAGGAATGAGTACAGTAGAGGTAGGTTCTCAATTTCTGGCTTAAAATATACTGTTGGACAAGTAACAAGAATACTGATAGCAACATTAGCAATCTTAATGAAGGGAGAGCTTTGCATAGAGCTAAATGAAAATACCTTGGCTGGACAAATTTGTAGTTGTTAAAAAATGTGGCTAACTATACCTCTACTAATTGCTTTTCTCAGCTTTATTGCTAGCAGTAAAACCTGGGGTTTTTTGTTTGTAGTTCGTTGGTGGTTTGTTTTTTTTTTTTAAGGAAGGACCAGAATTATCTTTATTTTTGCACTGAAACTTTATTGTGCCTGTATTCTGCTGGTGACAAACTATAGAAAATGAGCTCTGAATACCTGATAAGTAGGGTTAATAATTTTTAGCAATACCTCAGCTGTAGCAGCAGCACTGTCAGGCTGGTGCTGCAACAGTGTAAAGGATTCAAAGAAGGGAACGGGAGTACAAGGAAGTCTGAATAGTAATTTTTATTTTTATGCTTGAAACACTGATTTAATCACTGGTTTTCTCCATTAAACTTCTTTATATCGACGTCTTTCATTTTACTGTCTTTTGAAAGTGGTAAATATGATTGCCATTTTATCCATTTTTGTTATAAATGAAACAGGCTTCAGAGCATTTGGCTGTGCATCAGTTGTTGGAATGCTGCCATACACTAATGCAGACTCCCCACTGTGAGCCCAGTGAAGAATTATACTTTGATTCACCAGATTGTATTAAATAGTCCAGCTGTTGGGATTTGAAAGATAGTTACCTCCAAAGTGAAATAAAAATGAACTTGGCATTTATGGCTTTGACCATTTTTATAGTGTTGGGCAATCAGCTTTTCAGAGGTAGCACTTTTAAAAATAACCCTCTTCTGGTTACACTGCTTTAAAAAGTTTAATTTGCAGTAACATTGAAAATACCCCACCTTGTATTTTCTGGAATGATTGGCAACTTTTGCATAAAATAAGCATTATTTTCTGTATGAAATCACTTGCTTCTGATGATAATCAAATGAGTCTGAAACTGTATCTATTAGCACCAATTTCTGCATTAATTAACTTATGCTGAAGTTCTAATGTTAGAGACAATTCTCGTAATTAAAGCTTGAACATGGAATTTTATTTGCTGTATCCAGTGCTTGGATAGCAAGCTGAGTAAATTCTTCCTGAAATGAGAAGTGCAGGGACTGTTGTTTCTGTGATCACTCATTTGTTTTAACCTCTACATTTACTCTCTCCCCATCAGGTGGGAGCCAGTACATTCTCCACCCCATGTTCTAATTGTTGAGTGGGGTGACCTCTTTTTTTTCTTTGTCATTTTCTTCAGGACAAAGACTGTCACAATAAAGGGTGGTTCCCAGCAGATGGATCCAGTAGCTGAATTTCTTTCTCTCTCCTCCAGTTGATTCTTTTTCCTTTCAAGGGTGTTATCTTGGCAGTATGGAATGTCACTTCCTATGAATAAGTGTGAAAAATTAAAAAATAATAAAGAAATAGATAATAAAAAGATAAAGAAAAGGCTCTGGAGGAGCAGAGAGCATTCAGCAGCTCTCTAGTTAGGCTTCCAGGGAGAGCAGAGCCCCCACTCACTGGTGCCTGGAGACCCCTCCTGCGCTCAGGTGTTCTCCACGTGTCCACTTTGGACGTCTGTGCCGTGTCCCCACTGCTGTGTAAGGCCCTGCCTAAAGGTGAGAAAGCAGAGCCGGGTGCCCTCTGTAAGCACTCCTGGTACCTGCACCTCATGCCAGGAGGTTCTGGGGAGCCCGTGGAGGGGTCCAACTCCCCAGGTTACGGTGCCGCGGGAAAGGCGTCCACCGCTTGCTGGAGTCCTGCTTTCCCCCTCTTTGCCTCCTCCTCTGCGTTCCAGCTAACCTAAGGATTTGCCTGCACGTTTTCAACCCTGGTACAAAGCTTTTTTAATATCAGGAGGTGCTTTTAGTGTTCATAGCGTGATGCCAGCCTCAGCAAATAACCCCGGGGCCTCTGACCTTGCCTCCCTCTCTCCTCGCTCCAAGGGTTTTTTATCCCCGGGAATCCCCGCGCGGCAGCGGCAGAGCCGTAACCCGGTGTCTGCAGCACAGGCTGCAGGTCTGGTGCCCTCTGGGTTTCAGCAGATCCAGTAAAATTCAGAAAAATTAAGAAACCGTCTGCACTTGCTCCCAGTGAGACCACGAGCAGCCTGTTGGTCCCCAGCCCCAGGGGAAAATCTGGTCGCAGTGCTGCTGCATCCCTATCGGAGGGTGGAGTGTGGCACGGGGCAAGTCCTGGAAAAGCTGCTCTGGGATGCAGGTGTGGAGGAGCAGCCATGTGTAGGGCTGACAGGAACCACGAGTGTTTTCTCTGGGTGCAAATTTTCTATTGGACATGGGGGAACCACATCCAGCTCCAAGATGAGCAGAGAGCAAATAAATTCTTCAGACCTTAACCTGGTTCATCGATAGTTTAAGGATTTTGTCAGTGTTTTATACGTTTGGTTTTCCTTGTATCAGTTTTCCATGGCTATAGCTTAACCAGTGATTCAGGAGGAGCAATGTGATTGTTGCATTTAATGCACTACTATGTGTACATGACAGCTGTTCAATCTGTAAATCCATTTACTGTTTTGGTAGATCTGTCCTGGTGATACATGCTACTAATAATACAGATGTTTCTCTGTGTATTTATGTTTTTTCTCCTAAAAATATAGACTTTTATCTATATTCATCTATTTATTATTTTTTCCTTTAGATCAACGAGTCATACAGAACTTACAAGAAAAGCTTCTAGAAATGAAAAAGAGACAGATTCTGTTGTAGTTTTAGATCCTGTTTCCGCCAGAGGGGATCAGAAGTCTGAAAACACACTGAATCAAAACAAAGTGAAAGAAAAAAGCAAGCCGGTCCATAAAGAAACTAATGCTGAGAAAATGAAAGAAACAGACAGTTCTAACTGTTAATTGTTATTCTGAAAGGCTGTAACTTTTAGGACTCATTATCTGGACATGTAAAATGCTTTGGTGTGTTACTAGGGGCTGCTGTCTGTACTCCAAACCGTTTTCAGTAATAGAGATGGAAATGGTCTTTTTATGCAGTTTTGTTACATGCATTAAAGTGGTTTTTGACTGTGTCTCACTCAAAACCCTTTTCCCATTTTAATTTTGCAGGTACGGTTATTATTTTCTTAGATATTGTCAATTACTTCTTCTTTAAAACTATTTCAAAAAGCTTTTTTAATTACTCTCTGGAGTAATCTCTCCCTTGCATCTCTCTGGAATGAGATGGGTTGGGTTAGACCCTATAAAGGTGATTGCACACACATCAGCTTTAAAATGGGGGTATTACTCATAATTAGAAAATCAGGTTTTCAACCCATTGCTTTTAAAAGTATTTTGAGATCTACTTAAACCAAGATCGTGTAGGTCTCCTTACTGCTGTCTCCTCACGCTCTCTTGTGTGGACGTGAAAAGCACAAGTGTAACACTTGTATCTCAGATTCCCTGCTGGACAGTGAGCCCAAAGACTGAAAAGCAGAGGCAGGGCAGGATGTTGTTTTGGCACAAAGAATTCTGGCTTTGGTTCTCAATACCAAAAGTTTGTGGGTTAGATTGGTGCTCTCACTTGGATGGAGAGCTTTTCAAAAGAGTTGTTGTTCTCTCCTGGTTTGGTTTTGGTTTTTTTTTTTTTCCAGTGTTAAAGTTGGGAACTGTTACAACTGCAGCCTGCGTTTACTGCCACAAAAAAACCCCAAAACAACACCTTATCCTAGGTTCCTGTGAGTAGGAACTGCATCTGGGAATCACTTATCCTCGGATAGCAACTTATTTGGAATCAGTATTTTGAGAACTGCCAGCTGAAAGCTCGCAGCACTGACAAAGCCTTGGAGCCTGGTACATTCTGGTGGAATTAATTTCTTTATTAGGTGACACTTTAGATGTCTCTACTTGAGGGCACAAATCCCAGTTCCCCTCAGCCCCTATCTCCCCTGAAGGCAGAGAGAAAAGCACATCAGTGATTCACTTCACTGCCAGTTCACATTCCATTGTAGCCCCTTTTTAACTTCAACCCAATATCTCATTCTTTTATAATGAACAAATGTAATCAGGGATTTACCTAAAGGTGGGGGGAAATGGGCTGGTCAAGTACTTGAATGCACTTGGGTTATTTTTTATTTAATGATTTGAAACAGTGATGCTATTGGAGGATGAATGTTCTGAGTTTGTTGGTTTGGCTCTGCATGCAACTTTCTGGTGCTCTTCCTAAAAATAAAATTATAGCAACGAGTGTGGTAGTTTCACATCTCTTGGTGGTTTTTGCATGTTTGCTAAGGAAATCTTGGACTTGGTCCAATTACTGAACTAAATATTCCTAAACCTGGGGAAATTTGTCTCTAATTGATATTTTCATTTCCGGGGGGCTATTGGTTCTGGTGGTTAATTTTTCACTTAAGTATCTGTTACACTGAATTTAAAATGCAACATTTTATATGTGTATTTTTCCTCAAATTCTTGCTGCTGTATCATATGTTAAAATTCTCAAATCATGCAAAACCCAGAAGTTTTTTTTAAGAGGCATTTCTTTTACTTAAACAGTTTGTTACCTAGGGCATAAATTATTTATTTGTCTTTTCACTGTTGCTTATTAAAAAGACTCCTGACAAGTTTACCAGCCCTTGTGAAGTAGACTGTTTTTTCCCTGCCTCCAAGGAGCTTCCCAGTGATGCCAGTGACAGCTTTGTGCCCTACATTTGGGGTTTGATGCTGCTCACAAGCTACAACTGGAGGAAAATTTCCTTTGTAGTAGGTGGGATGTAAGGGCAGCATTCAGGGAGCCGTACGGGGATGGAGCAGCAAAACAGTCAAGGCCTTTGTTTTTTGTAAATTTTTTTTTTATTTATTTTTCTGTTTGTCAATAGCTTTCTCTTTGTATGGAGAGAGACTTCAATGTTCCCAAAACAAACGTTTAGTTTTGGACTTAACACAGAGGTACTTGTTTTGTCAGTTTGTAAATGCAGCACAGAATTCTGTGGTATTTTCAAACTATGGCCACTGCTCAGCTAACTTGGTTTTGGCTGAAAGCAATGGTCCCTGGGGAAAAAAGCAGCATATCTGAATGCTTCTAAAAATGCTGAGCTAAAGTGCTTGAAAATAAATGGATTAAGATAATTAACACAGGAGTTTCTTACTAAAGTGGGGTTTTTATGTAAAAGCTGATGTTGACAGCCTAGGTCAGTGTGCTGTTCTCTGGGAGCTGAGCAGGTTCTGAACCTTCAGGGCTGGCTGAGAGCTGTGAAGGCAACAAACCCTGCTTGGGAGGAGGAGGTAGATCAGAAGCTTCTTTTTTCTAGTGTGATTCTTCATCAGAAGCAGGAAAGTCAAGTTTTGCTTCACCTGAAATAGAAAAAAGAAACCCATGTTTGCTGCGATCTAGTTTCTTGTAGTGTTTTCTAGTGCACTCATTTATTTTTTTTAAATGCCACGTGATGCTTAAAAGAGACTCCAACCACCTTTAGAAGTCTGGTCCTTAAAAACAAAGGAACAAGAGCCCTGCCCCTCAGCTGTGGGATCAGTGCACGGTGCACAGCAGCTTGGGCTGGGAGATCCATTGCATTCCCTTTGTCACTAATCCCACCTTGCTGCCTCTTTTTCCAGCACCATCCTCTGCACGGGTGCTCTTGTGAAAGTCCCCATCAGCTGACTCTGCTTCTCCCCCCCCAGCCTCTGACACTTTCTGAAAGCCAATGTTCAGATGTTGCTCTTGTAGCCAACCCTTCACCCCTCTTTTGCTGCTCTTTTTCCCAGTGCTGTGACACCCTCACCACCTGCCTCCCTGTCCTGCCCCATCCACACTGCCCACCCACCCACCACTGAGCATCTCATCTGAGCTTAGCAGAGGGGTGGCTGGGCCGGGCTTCAGCTCCCAAGCTCACAGGGGCCAAATCTTCTGCCAGAGGGCAGACTGTGCCCCCACTGACTCTGTGGGGACTCCCCATGGGCCAGGATCACCTCCCATCCATCAGCCACTGCCAGAGCCTTCCACTTCTCAGCTCTCCAGTGTATTCTGGAGCTCGTAGCCCAGCCAAATGAAGAGTTTGGTATGCAGCTCAGACATGCTGGCTCAATATTTCCCTGCTGTTGATTTAGTTACTGGGTTTTATTTCTGCCAAATGATTAACAGCACCAGGAACCGTTGCTGGTTTGTTTCATGAGATACAGGGCTAAATATTTGTCAGACTCCAGCTCATTTGTTTAGACCGTGCCATTTGAATAGGGAATATGTTAATATTGCTGAGGCAGTTAAAGTTCACAGCTCTTCATCTGTCTTGTTTTTGCAGAAGGCATTCTGTGAAACTCCTGGAGTAGCAATGAAGAATTTGTTTCTATTTTTTACAGTGATTATGGATGAGCGCAGGGGAGATTGCAAAAACTCAAAATTATTATTAAATACTTTTTTTGAAAAACAACATGTTCTATAATGTGCATGTTGAGAAGACTGAAAATTAGTAGAAACCAGAGTAAAATGACAATTCTCCTTCGTGTTTCTTTTTCTTAGGCTTAATAAATTCTTTCAACCCCTTTCCTTCCTTTCTTCCTCCTTCCCCTGCCTTTCCTGCAGACAGACATCATGCAGTCTGAATATGCCTTTATTCTGTCTTGAGGGGTACCTGAGCAAGTGAGAAGTGGCTCTAATGAACTGTTAAGCATTTAACAGTGCCTGGTATAGTGTGAAAAAGAAGATGCAGCTCCTGAAATGCAGGCAGATGCATACAAGTGGCTAAGGCTGAATGTCCATCCTCAGCTTCGGGTTGCTTGGGTTTTATTTAGCACTTACCCATCCCATGGTAACTTTCCAAATCACATTTTGCTGGAAATGTAACACAAAAAAAAGAGGGTTGTGAAATGAAGTTTTGTTAGCAATATATGTTGAGGGGCTCGAGGGACGTGGGGTATTTGGCCTAAAATTCCATTTTGGCAGCTTTTTGGCGTGCTACATGCATGGTTTTTGTCTTGTTCCTTTTGCACTGTGGGCTTCAAGACTCCAACCAATTAATTCTTGTAAAAAGCTTAATGTAGGCTACTCCTCGAGAAGGGGTCTATTTTAACATTCAGTAAACAGATAATCCATTAGGACAACAATATACATTGTGGCAAGTGCTATCCTAGGTTTTTTTTTTGTCAGCGCTTATTTAAAGTCTTTTGATTTCCCTTCCCTCCTGTGGTGCAGTTTCAATCATTCTCCCTCCAATCTTTGTTCCCATATTCATTGCAAGCTGAAAACAAAGTAAGAAAGAAGCTCATACGTAGTGTTCCATTCTTGGTCAGTTCTTCCTCTATAGCACACAGGCGGTTGCATTTGGTCACCCTTTCTCCCCTCAAAAGACCTCCCAACTTGATAAACCTGGCACCCAGTCCAACAGCCTGAAATGAGAAAGTGGGGATTTTAAAAACTCCAGGGTTTGGGGAAGTGAAGGCATTCTTGATTATTCAACATGGTATCCTGCTTCTAATTTAGGGCTCTTGTAAAAAAGAGATAAACCCTCGCCTTTAAGTAGGAATAAAATATCTTCATGTCAGGTTTGTCTGATGCAAACTATAATTTTCAGTGGCACATGAAATGAAATTTTATTTGCAGATGTATCTTTAATACAAAGACTTAAATTCAAGACTAAACATACCAGGGTTAAACATTTTTGTCTAAAATATCGTTACTATTCCGAAACGTTTTAAGAAAATCTTTTTTTATAAACTAGTGCAACCAAATAAATCCTACACACTTTTGAATATACTCCCCGTTTTGGCAAATTTCCTGTGTATTCTCGTTAACTCAAAGATTAACTCTCTGTGGGGAAAAAAATCAACTTTCTAGAAAAAGCCCCTTTTGTACAATGTTTCTTTCTCAAGCAGAAACACGCTGTCTCCTTAAAAAATGATTCATGGTAAAAGCAAAGCAGGGTTTTGGCAATTGTGCAATTGAACAGCTTTCAATACTTACCAGATCCACAAGGCTATCATCAGAAGATTCTCCATCTGGACTTCCTAATATGGTAATATGTTTTTGATCTATGTATAATGGGAGTGTAAAACCTTCATTAGTGTACATTTTCTATATTTGACACAGAAATTATTTGGACTTTTCATTCTTTTTTTTTTTTTTTTTTTTTACTTGTGGGCTACCTAAGCTTAAATACAAACAGAAGTAAAACCAACAAAACCCATCTCATAAAGATGTAAACTGAATTAGTTTGGTGCCTTAACATTAGGTTTTATTTTCAGCATGCATAAGGGAGTATCTAACATCCTACCCTTATTTCTGTTTCTTGCTGATCTGTCTGGTAATGTATTCCACAGGCTAGGAGGTTGCTCTGTCTATTTTTAATGTGCTTCTTTCTATAGTAATGATTTTTCTTACAAAAAAGTTTACCATCACAACTAAATGAAATCTCTTAAGTTGCTATTTACTCACTTTGTTATATTGATTCTGGGTTTTTTGGAAGGAGTAAGGAAGGAATTAGATATATTACATTTGTTCATCTGTATAAAATGAATAAAGAAAGAGAGAAATCTTACATGTGAAACTGCTCGAGTTCTCAGTACTGTTACACAAAGGCTCAGTACTATGTAATCAATAATTTATGTAAATATAATTTTAAACATTTTGGACTTGTTTGGATTTCTTAATTATTAGTACTAGTATTAGTCAAAATTCATATCAACTCAACTACATTGTTTGGGGTTTTTTTGTTTGTTCAGTTCTGGTGTCTAACTGTATGACACTGAGCTGCAGTGTCAAAGGGCACCCACATTCAAAGCATCCACAGTGAATTAATTTAATATAGCTGAAGCCTTGAATGCTGTTTCAAGCTCCTGAACAGAGAGGTGATAATCAAAACACAAACTGTAGTTTCTTCTGACAAGCACTTGCTTAATTAGAAACAACAATAATTAAATAAAAAGATGTAATATTTAAAGGTGTAGCAACCAATTACAGACTTTCAGGGTGTGGAGGTTCAGCCTTTTCCTCCCTCTGCTCACCATCCAGAAGTCCAGTGAGTTCTATGAGGTCTGATACCTTGGTTTCATTAATGTGTTTTAGCACAACACCACTGCATGTTGGTAGGTTTATGTTTTCATCAGTTTTAAGTCTGGAAATGTTTGTGGCAGCATCTTCAGCAATCAAGTAACATTTGGAATGAAGAGCACAGCAGATGTTATTCCATTGCTCTCGGTCCTATACAAACAATCAAGTAAATAGCTGGGGTTTAAAAAACTAAACCCAATCAGAACCTGAGCTGAGGAGGTAAAAAAATTGAAAAATAAAATAAAATAAACTGTTGATTCAAACCTAAGGATACTGTTCATATAAACATATTCTTTTTTATACTCTACTTTAAATCTTTTTATCTACAGGAAGCATACAACTAGAATTTTGCTAGGATTTTAAAACATTTTGCTAGAACACATAAATTCTAATCTGGAATTAATCAAAGCTAGGTGCAGACAAGTACAGTTTAAAATATTTCAAATTAAATTAACTGTAGGAGTTTGCTATTTCAATTTCCTTCCTGAGATTTATTTAATTCTAACGGAATACAAAATAATTTTCTATTGTTTTATTCAGAGGAATCATTCCTATGTTGATATCTTAAGTGTCACTGTATTTGTTTAAATATAAAATAATGAAATTGGAGGTGGCCATAGACTCAATGACAGATACCAAAACAGGATGATCACAGCTGTAAGACTGATTCAGAATACAAAGCTCTCTTCCCAGCACAGCTCTTTATTTAGAGTCTTTGTTTCTTGATTTTAATGCCCTGTCTCTGTGAGATTTAGGGGTACATAAATAATATGAAAGAAGAAATTTACAAATTAATTCCCTTTCTTTGTAGCCACAGAGTGCAAAGTTCTGACATTAAAACCATAACTTTTCCAGTGAAAAATTCTGCCCATAATAATTTTTGGTCTGCACATCAGACAGACTTTTGTACCTATGTAGCTGCAACCTGTACAAGGCTTCATTCCTATAATGACCTCAAGCCCACCTTCAGTTTTTGACACCTGAACAAACGTTTAAACTGAAGCAGTGAAGTGGTCTGCTGCCTGGCAAGGAATTACTGAATTGGCACCAGATCTAATCCTCCAGGACCTAATTCTCTGTGGCAAAGATGTGGCAGGGCCAAACTTAGTGGATTTGTGAGGGGGGAGAAGGATGAGGAGAGAGAGAGAGTCATGTCCCTAAACTGTGTCCTATTTCACACTAGTTCAGTTTGTTGTAATTCTCCTGCATGCTGTCATCTACTGTCTGCACTGAATTAACTCCTCTAGCTTTGATCACAGTGATAAATGTGTAATATCACTACCACTTGAAAAATTCTGTCAAGCAACAGGCAGGTTGACAGTGACAGGTTTGCTCTGGCTTTGGGTATAAATAGCAAACACAGAGAATAGAAGGAGTCGTTTTTTTGAGTGATACTAAGGAATATACAACTATGTCCAAATAATATAGCATTAATTAATTTAACATGTTATGAGGTAACATAATTAATATAATTTAATTAATAAAATATTATACAATATAATACAACATAATGCAATACAATTTATATGCCACTTGAATTCCATTATTTGATTTTTAAATCTGAATTATTTGTTCACCCGAGAAAGAAAAGTAATAGAAATGGCAGTGGCTTAGCATGCAGAACCAGAAAAAAAAGCATTTTCTTGCTATTCTTTAAAATGTTTCTACTGACCGGATTCTGTTCACGTCAGAATTATTGTCTGTCAGGAATTATGTCAAAAGTGTAGAAAAATTCAGAGCTATTGTCAATTACAGGTTTGCAGATGTATCATTAAATACATTTTATAGTGATATTTTTGTGCCTAAAGACTCCAGAAACAGAAGCTTCATATTTCATGCTTTGTAAAAATGTGAAGAGTTCACTGATACACCAGTTAGCAGCATTACCAGCATTTCAAGGACCACCTTGAGATATCTTACCTCTTTTCTTAAGGGATCTATTAATGCAATAATAAAAGGAAATTTCTTAATCAGATCCACATACATGTCAACCATTTCATCAGGACTTTTGAACGTTCCAGTGAGGGTTTCATATTTTCCTTTAGCCTAGGAAGCAAAATAAAAAGCATTTAAAGCTAAGGAAGGTCATACTTTAAACCCCAGGGTACTGAGGCAAGCACCCAGCTTTTGTGATGTGGCAGTGGTGCCTCCAGTGAGGCAGTGGATTGTGTGATCCTCAAGGAGCCCCCTTCCCTCGTGTACTTTATGTCTCAGTGGTCAGCACAGTGTTACAGAAAACTCTGCCTAAAGGAGCAGTGGGTTCCCATGGGCTCCTGCCAAAGTCTCTGAAAGATGCCACTCCCAAAATAAGCAGGGGCAATATCAGCATTTTCTAGGCAACGCTGCCAGTTTTACCCTACTTTACCATAAAGTGAGCAAAAATTGACATTTCTGTAACATCTTGCATGAAAAATCTCACTTTTCACTGCCCAAAGAAAAAAAAATTTTTTTTTTTTTACTCATTTTCATACAATAAAGAAAAGGAAAGGAGTGCAGGGAAAGGGAAAGGGGTGCACCCTCAGTGATCAAAAATAAGAAACTGCTTTCCCTTGCCTCTTTCCCCTTTCAAAAAACCAGGCTAGTTTTAGTAGTCTCATCATTATGGGAAGCATGAACTGCAGTGTATGAGGATTATTAAGGCCACGCAGGCAAACTCTGCCAGAATCCCTGGTTTAGTGACTTTAGCAGTGCAGTAACAGAAAGTTGCTGCTTCAATAGCAGAACTTTTCCCAAAAGATATTAATAATGGAAGGTTTGGCACTATAGCATACCCAGAGACACTAATTCTCATGAAATATGAAATGGAATAGGGGGTTTCTTTTTCTGATCAGAGTCAAATCTGATTGGCCATGGAACAAGGGGCAAGAACTTTAAGAATTTAGCTGGAGATAAATGAACTTTGTCAAATAAAAAGCTTGAAAAATAGGAATTAAAAAACTAATGTTGATACACGGGATGAGTGTGAGTAGGTATAAACACATAGCATAGTAAAATTACATAGAAAGGTCAAGGTAGTTTGAAGAAAACAACAGACATAGTGTAATAAAATAGAGAAGGAAGCATCTAGTGGTGTGAAGGAATTAGAGAAATACACTTGTGTAAATATTTTCTTGTTCTTCATCCTAGAAAGCAAGGTAAATAGAAGGTTATTTCATTTAAAACTTGTGGTCAAATTAAAAACAAAACAAAACCACACAAGATTTGCCACTTAGTATTTTCATTCAAAACTGTTTGAGGTGCAATGTGAGATGAAGCTGGTTTGTTAAACAGAGCATATAGAAGGTGCATTAAAATAGTTTGCTATATTTGACACAGACTGATCTGAAAATGCTTATTAAGTAAACAGAAAAAAAAGAATTAACCAGCCTGGTGCAGGCAGGCTCCTACAATTTGAATGATTAAAGTTACATCATGCAGGTAACAGAATTTTCTGGAGGCAGAACACAAGCTGTAATGGGGACTTGCCCTGGCCCACTGATTTGTACCTGTCACCAGGTGCCCCTCAGTGTGCTGGTCCAGCTGTGAAGCAGCAATATCCAGATTCTGGCTGCTCCCACTGCAGCAAGCCCCCAGAAGGATGCCTGCATCTCACAGCCCCTTGCACTCACCAACCAGTAACACATTTGCATCACCTGTAGGACTGATTCAGCCACAGTTTATAAATGCAGAGACAATTCTTTTGGTTTGCTTGATTAGGACCTTAAAAACATGGAGTTAGAGGCTTCCAGGTGAGCTCACTGTATAATAATAAATAGCATTAATAAATCACTGCATTCCTTTAAAAAAACCAACAAAATAGATATTGAAAATTACTTACATAATCCATTAATTCATGAGCAGAACAATTTATTGCTAAATACATGTCTGTTCCTAGCTCCAGCCCTGCTTTAGTGCAAGCTTTTTGTATTAGGAGTAGCAGTTGTTCTATATTATCACTTCCTATTACCAGGCAACCTAAGTGTGATATTCTTTTCAAGGCTCGTGGCTGAAAGTTAAAAAAAATAAAATAATTACTGTACTTAGACACATGCATATACATAATATTTCTATATTTAATTTTCGTTGTTATTTCAGTCTGCATTCAGTCATCAAAATATAAATCTGTTCTCAGGAATTGCATTAGCAACTTTAAGGACAATTCTGTATGAATGAAGAGCAACGAGTTGCTAATGAGTAGAGAGCTAAATGTCCTTAGAAATCTGGGTGTTCCTGTAGTTCTCACTCTTATATGGCCAGGACTGGGTTACAAAAAGATTTTTAAGGTGCTCTGAGCAACCACATATTTGTCATGGATGCTACATAGAAGTTTCCAGTGTTTTGGACCATCCCTATGCTACAAAAACATACTCTCCCCTTGTAAACAGCTTTTACTCATTTTTCCCCAACTAGAACTTTGATATTGCCTCTATGGACTTCTCAAGAAATCTTCCAAGACTCCTAGAAGGAACAAAGTTCAGAGGAAAAATACCTCTAGCACAGCTGTGGGGAGCTGTCTACCTCAGGAACAGTGTCCCTTGGACACCAGCCCCAAACTGAGTTATATTGAACAAATATTTATTGTGTCCTTCAGTTGCCAGTTCTGGCTTGTTTTTTTTTTTCCTAGTTATTCCAAACAATGTGTTTTGGTTTTTTTTAATTTAAAGTCTGTGAATTTTGGATTATAGAGAATGACACTAAATTACTCAGAAAGCAGCAGGCTATAATCCTGAGTTAGAATGGAGAAGTCAATTGGAAGGCATCAACTTTGGCAAGTTAGAGAACTAATTCCAGCAGGCAGAACAGAGGCCCAGCTACAGAGTATACAGAATGTTCCTTCACACAAAAAATTAGGAAGAAAATGCAGGTCAAATTGTTATGAGATTTTGTAACAACCTGCAAAGAGAGACAATCTATTTGCCTTGTTCCTGCTGGAGCACTGGGATGCAGCAATAAACTGCAAGAAATGCAGAAGTCTTCCTGCATTTGACATGAGATGGAGATTAAGTCTGCATTTTCATGTGATTTCCAAGGCATCCATATTACATACTACTAAAAGCATTTTGTATTAAAATATTTTTTTCCTGTCTACTCTGTACTTGTATAACCTAAACAAGTTCTTCTTCACTGTCTACTTTTTATTTTTTCTTTTCCCCAACTTGGTGTTCTAACAGTTTACAATTCAGTCTCACTGATAACTCCTTTAGCCTTCTCCTCTTTACTCCACAATGGCAAAAATTCTCACCTGATCATATTTTAATCATCTCACAATGGAGAGCAAAACTGGCCTGGCATTTTCCTGCCATTATTTGGAATACTCATCTATAAGCTACAGGTTTTGAAACACGAAGAAAAGATCATTTGAGTAATGTAAAATATTGTCCTGCAGACTACTGTGAGAGCTACTGCCTTGTATCTGCCATTACCTATAACCCCAAACAGGACCTAGGAACTTCATGCAGCATGATTAAGGGAGGAGTTACACTCCCAGGTCTGACCAGTAACAGTTTTATGCTTTACCTAATCAAAAGGGCTTGCTCTCTGCTGCTGCTACAGGCCTGCAAAATGCTCACATTGATAGTTTATTAGGATTTCTATAGGGGAAAAATGACCAAATTCCACAGCCATTTCCCCTTTCTCTCACTGTTCCACAGGAAGGGAAGGTAAAGTCAGGAGAATCCAAAAGATGTAAAATAGGAGCAATTGGAACAGTTGAAAGTCTTGCCTTTCCAAAATAGTAATGGAGGTTAATGTGTCATTTCTTAAGAAGAACATTTTGGTTCCCTGCTGGTTTTAATTCCTTACCAAAGTTTCAAATGAAAATCTTTTTTCTTACCGGAGCTTTCTTCTCTGTACTACGTGCTTTGCCTTTCTTACCATCACCTTGCTGAGAACTGGACTGTTGGGAGTGAAAGAAGAAAGAAATCAATTCCACAGAAAGTCCAAAACTGACAGACAAACCTCTGACAGACAGACCAAAGCATAAAGTGAAAAATAAAAATTAAAAATTAAGAAAAAAATGTCAGGAAATAGCTTTTGTTTTGCCTGAGATACTATCACCAACCAACCAGTTTTATTTTGTGGTTGTAGCTCATTTCAAATGTTTATTTCTATGTGGGCAGCACCCCAACCATCACTTGTTTTTCCAAAGATTCTCACCTATCCTATCAAAATACAGGGGATCTCTGAGTCCAGATGCTGTACTTGGAGAAACCCAACAGCCTCACTTTGCCAGAAGCAGGTGCACATACTGAGACTGATACACCACTGCAGTAGTTGATCCTTAAATAATACAGCTTGCAGTTGTGTGAGACTTAGCAAGAACAGAACCATATATTGTATATTCACTGTGCTACCATCCACTACCAGTGCACTTCAGGTAAACAGGAAGTTTTACTATCCTCACAACAATGTTTTATACTATCTTTATTTCTTTCGTATCACAAAATAGATAAGTTTTATTCATCTGTCAGAGCAATACATCTATTCTGTGCCAAAAGACTAAGCCTGGTAACACACTAAAAGCTCCATGTTTAAGCTTAAAATGACAATAGTAGTAGAAAGGCCAAGTGAAGTACATCCCATTATTATTGAACTTTTTTTATTGTACCGCTTTTTCTGGAGGATCCAGCAGTGTCACCATTTCTTTATTAATATCCAGAACTCTTTCTATGCCCTGAAATTAAACAACATTAATCTTCAAAATAAAGGTAAATTATTTCATTTCAGCAGCTTAAAACAGGACTGAACACTTATTCTAGATGTAGACCTTAACATAAAGTCTTCTTAAAAAAACTATTATAGACTTCCTTAACACAATTTTCCCCCCCCCAAAATGCAGTGAAGTGTCCAATGATTAAGGGTTAGCAACAGCAACAGTTGATTATGCTGATGAACAAGATGGCAAGAGAAGTGGTCTTTTCTTTCTTAAAAGAAATCCTTCCCAAAGCTAACAAGTTAGAAATACCTAGGTGTACATAACAGTATGAAGATGATAACCACTTTTCACAGTTGTGACTGTCTATGACTTCCTAACTGGAAACTCTGAGAAGATGGAATGTCTTTACTTTTAGGACATTTCCAGGAAGCAGAGGAAAAAAAAAAAATCACTGTCTTTATTTTAAACATTGAGGAATGGAAGAACAAATTCAATTAAATGAATCCACTGCTTTTAACACAAGACTCTTTCTCCTTTTCAGCTTAGTCAAAGTTTAATGCTAATTTTCAAAATCACATTTCAGATTTTTTTAAAACTGTGCCGGGAAAAGAAAACTGAAGGGGGCAGAAGTCAGTCACACAGACACACAGAACATCAACACAGCACAGACAGCGACGGGGTTTGCCCCGCAGCACACAGCCTGCTGCTCCCACCAGCACTCAGAGACTTTCTGTCTTTGAACACTCCAGAATTAGCAACGTTATTAGGAGCTCTCGGTGAAAATTCCAAAAAGTTAAGGGAAAAAGAAAGAGACACGAGCTCAGCTGTTTGTTCAGGTCACCTAGAAATCACATCCCTAATGCAGGCATCTTGTGCAGATGATCTTTAATGCAAAGTGTGCCTAACAAAAGGAGCTGGTTGCTCTACTTTCTCCCATCCATCCTTTTGGCCCCTTGGATGGATTTTCTTTTCCCTTGTTCTCTCTTCCCCTTTCTCTTCTGTCTTCACAATTTAATTTTTAATGCTATTTACTCCCAAATATTTTATGCTTCCTTGTGAATTCATTATGAATTTTGTTGGTTTATATGCTCTGCTAATCAAGTGATATTGTTTATAATCTAGTAATGTAAAATCACATTCTGAACAAAATTAAAATATCTTATTGTCATGTAACAATAATTTCCTACATCTTCTTCAGTGAACTGTCTTTTTGCCTCTGTACTAGCACATACATTTTTAACTTGAAATCTTCATGAATCTTCTTTTAAATCTTCATCTATTTATGCTATGTTCCTTGTGCTAGAATTCTGCACTAACATCTGTTAAAACTTGGGCCTTGGCAGCAAACAGAAGATGAAAAACACATTTTGTAAGGACTCTGTTGAAAAGATACTTATGTACATACATGGTTTATTTGAAGTCTATAGAATACACTTATAGAAACAAATATGAAACAGTACCTGTTCAATTGATAACTGAACTGGTGGTATAAGCATAACTTCTTTCACTAATTTCAGTTTTGCAGATGAAATTTTTTCACTGTTCAACAGGTTAAACATTGGGATTGGCAGAGTCATTTCTTTAGGTGATTCCTGTAATTAGGAGTACCACGTGCAAAATAAAAATCAGAGTAATTTCTTATACATTTTAATTATGACACAAGGCTCAAGGACTGCTACGGGCAATGTTCTTAAGGGCACATTCTATGAGGTATATTTAATACCACTGTCACAAGGGACTACTGGCTTCAAATTGTGATAGCTGGGACAAAATAAACAAAATTACAGAAGTCACATGTACCTGATCATGTTTCAGCAGTGCAATATGTGAGTACAATGGGATATGGCTAATGGTGGCACCAGCCTTAGCTACAGCAAGTGATGTTGCCCCAATGGCTGAGCTGCCACAAAGCACTGGTTCAGCAGGTTCTGCAGGTGGAATCATTATCTGTACAACTGACATCTTCTTTCCTGCAAGACAGACAGTGGTAGTAGCTGAATATTTTCCTGTTTTAAAGCATGTGCTTATGTATCACAGTCAAATGTGTAAATATGATATTGTAATTTCAGGATGTACTCAATGTATTACAAAATAATCTGTTCTTTACACTCAACCTTGACAGTTTTATATGAAATGATCTGAAAAGTAAGCAAAGTATCTGTTCTCACTCTGGTGCCAAATGTATTTCAGATTTATTTCTTTGGAGATCTTTCAGCCACTGAAATCTGTATTTTTATTTACCTGTGTTTACATCCAATAATGTTACATAATTTTTCAGGTTCCTTTCGTAAGCATGATATCAGCATCCTTTATTGTCCTCCTTATATGCTCAGCTTTTGCATAAACAACTTGGAAAATAACATTATAACCTGACTGGGAATATACACTTGATTCCTTGTAATAATGGCTGTGAAAAAAATCTACATTTTTTCTTACAGAATCCAACTTACAGTTGG
The DNA here is from genome assembly GCF_036169615.1 of Heliangelus exortis. NCBI lineage: Eukaryota > Metazoa > Chordata > Aves > Apodiformes > Trochilidae > Heliangelus > Heliangelus exortis. The sequence goes on along the minus strand of NC_092428.1, from coordinate 28,285,286 downwards.
ATTTCTTGCTAAATTTTCAAAAGAATTAATTTCTTTCAGATACAGTAGAGTACTTTTTGTCAAAATGCTTGAAACCTAGCAGCCCTCACTAGGATATTTATTGCCTATAGAGGTAAGATGAACACAAACAGTAAGCACCTGTGTGAAACTGAAATAAGTTGTCTGATTCTCAACAATCACATGCACTGGGGACGTTTTGTAAGTCTGACCAAAAACTTTGGTTCCTAATAGGAGTGCCATACAAGTTTTGACTTCAACACAACATAAATCTGACAGGATACAACTTCATATTTTATGATAAAATGTCAACATGACCTTAGCTGAATGTGCAGAATAGATTATACACAATTTCCATACTACACACAGATTCTATACCTCTTACATTGAGGATGAAGAGCTACACATAAGACAGTAGTAACCAAGTACTGAGCAGCTCTGTGTGTCACACATCCAGTATATTAATTGGGAGTTTCACTGACAGTGTAAGACAGTTGTAACTAAACTGACAAGAAATAATTTGCCAAAAATTGCCTGCTCTTCCAATAAAGAGTAACAAACTTTTTTTTTTTTTTTTTTTCTGAGGGTAATGCATATATGAAAGAAAATTTGGTTTTTCTTTTTTGGCCATGCATTTACCCTTACAACCATGTACTTACCCATGTAAGTATTCACCTTGTTTCTCTATTCTCACACTATTTTTTGCTTTAGTGGTTTTGCTTCCTCACTTCTTTTTATTCTGTACTACCCATCATTCCCACCTCCATCCCTTTCCTTCCTTCTGTTTTGCTTTTCCCCTTTCCCTTTTCCCCTTTTTCTCCCTTCCTCAGCATTAGCAAGAAACTTCCTTTCCTCCCTCTTTCCATTCTTTTCAACTTCTATCTTAATTCTACTTCCATTTTCCTGTTCAGTTCTGTGATTCCCTTTTATGTCCTCATCATTTTCATTTTTATTCATTTCCATACTCCTCCATTCTCATTCCTCATTCTGAAGAGTAATAACCTCCTGTCTAATCCAACTGTAAAACAAAGGCAGAAACTCTGTTCAGCCAATGCATGTGAATGATGAGAAAACTGTTTTTCCCTCTCTCATTTCTGATGCAGAAACTGCTGGGATCACAAAGATGATTTCTTGGAGAGAGTAACCAAACCCTCTGAACATGAGACACATGGGACACATCTGTCTCACATGACATTGTGTGGTGTTCTGAAGTATCCAGTGCCCATGGATTACTTCAGAAAATATTTTAGCACCTTTATCAACATCTGTATTGCAGAAAATATTAAAATTAAATAAAATAAAACCTGGTTTTGATGCTTTTTTTTTCCCAGTTAGTGATGTTGCTGATGGAGTGCATGAAGGAAGGGCAAGAGTGGCTTCTGCTCCTGCTGTTTCTTCTTGCTTTTGAATTGCTTTTTGTTCTTCTACCTTTGTTGTAAAATATTCACTGAGGGAAGAGGCATAAAGATTGCTGGCTCAAAATACTGTTAAACATGTGTCAAGTAGATGCAGGATACAAACTAAAGAACATGGTAATAAGTGGATAAAGGGCATCTATTTGCCATAGACTCAATGTGTGAAGCTGGAAAAGTCAATAAATGGCATTATTTTTTGGCAGTCACCTGCAGCATTGGTCAAACAAAAAGAACCACAGGCTGGTATTATAAATCTTAACATATACTTTTCAAAACACACTGGTTTGAAAGTGAGGTGTCTGCAGACAATCTTGGCATGAAGTCTGTATTTGCTTTGCATGAGTAGTAACAGATCCTGTTGTAACTTCCTGACACACTACACCTTGGCCCAGGTTGCTAATCCAGCAAGTCAGTTGTATGCTGGTTACCTGTGACTGCAAGATCAGGAATGGCTGAAAGTCAGTTACATGCACCCTGCCCAGGCAAACTGCATGTGTAAAATACATAAAGATGTGTAAACAATGCATTAAAATCTTATTTAGACTCGATTCAGTTGGAAGAATCTCTTTACAGTTGGATCCTTATTCCCTTCACCAAAGGGAATCCATAAAAATGCATTCAGATCCATCTGTGATACTTTTACCTTTTACTTTGGGTCTTTTTTCCTTATAAAACCCATTCTTTTTTACTTCAGGATGCTCCCAAGCTGAAGAATGACTGCACCAGAATCTGAAAACTGCATATTCATGTTTTCTGTGGATTAGCTCAAGGCAGAAGGCACACACTCAATCATTTTGTACCACTTTTGCTCTGCAGTGCAAGGAGTTGCAGTCTGGGCCTGAATGAGTTTCTGAAATGGAGCCTTCAGCTCATGAATGTGTTCAGGCATTTTTGTCTTGAGGACCCTCATTTTTGTATTCCTTGTATGAAGCTTTGTTTTAAAAAGCATGGGTCATATCATAGTTATGAAAAAGTTATCAGATCGATATCATAGTTATCATATAGATATCATAGTTATGAAAAAGGCAGGAAACCATATACTGTACCTGAGATTGACATAATATCCTAAAATACATATGAAAAAATAATAGAAAACATTGAATGTTTCATGGTTTTCATTGACAACATAAATGAATGGTGTATATATACAGTAATTTACATAATATGCAAGACCTACCCAAGCATTTTGTCAACTTGACACTGGTCAGTGGGCTCCAAGTCTCTCAACATTGTGTTCAGTGATTCATTCACCCATTTCACAGCAGTGTTAACAGAGTCATTTCTTTCTTTCTCTTCAGCTTCAGCTGCTTCAGGTAAAGCATTTTCTGGTACTTGAAAATGAGAAGATATTACAACGGAACTAAGTCTCTGAAAAAAAAAAAAACAAAGGCTTAAAACACTATTTAATTTCTAACTTGGAAATGTAACTTGAAAAACTAAGTATTATCCTTTGTCTTCAAATGTACTGTGTGGTCCACTTACCCTTCATCTAGCACCCTCTCCCAGTCTTCCTCACTTTGGTAATCACAGATATTATTTACCTTTCTTAACCTAAATTATAACTACTTAGGGAAAAACCTCCTGACAGCTCTCCTCCATGCACATGTTTTGTCATCAGAACAGAACAGAATTATTTTAAAGACCATGCAGGCATTATGACATCTTTTGTTGCACTGCTGAGAGCCTGTTGTACTGTGATTAATCAGCATTCATGCTTAATGGCATCCTTCAAGATAAGTTATATTTTATCTTACTTAAGTAACTTAAAGTTACCTTTCTGTATTGCTGAAGAATAAATGATACTTAAGAAAATTCACTTAATTAAGACAGCCTTAGCAAATATCAGAGTTCCCTGCATTAATAGTATTAACTTTACCTAGTGTGAGTATCTGTGAAATGGTGTTTAATTCAAGAATGAACCATAGTTTAACTGAGGGAAAGCAGAAATAATTACTCTACAATAGCTAAAGAAGGGCAAGGACCTCTTTTTGAATATTTCAGGTTGGGGGAGAGATGGCAATGAACAATCAGGTTTGCATCCAGGTGCTAGACAGGTACCTGTGACTTAATTATCCCCTATATGAGTCTATTAGCTCAGGCTAAAAAAATTGCCTTCACTTATATTGTGTTTTTCACCTTTACTATGTTTTTTCTCAATCACTGTCATACAAATAGAAATATAAGGGTCTGAAAATATATTTAAATAAAGAATGTCTAAGGAAAATGAACTAACAAGACCAGATATAGGGTGTTAAGGAAAACCTACTTAATCATTCAGACAAAAATTTAAGACAAAGATGTACTGTCACACCCCACTCATAAAGATAAGAACTGTCTGACTCATGGAAAATGAAGTGGCTATAGTTGCTGCCACTGTCAAACTTTTAATGACTTTTTTTTTTTTTAGTTACAATACTCAGCTGTTGAGTCACAGGAATTCATATCCTTTCATTAAAGATGGAAAAGAAAATGTTCCTTATGGTGTGAATAGAATAGTTCCTCCCTCTGATAGTGTATTATGAAAATAAACAAACCAGGAAGAAGCAGCAAATACCTTCTCATAGTTTTTAACTGTACAGTAAATTTCCACTTCTAATGTTGGCAGACCAAGTCCATCAAGAACTTTTCTTCCAACTACTCTGCATATTACTGGAGCTTTTGAAAATTTAGAGAAGTAGTTAGCCTTAAATGAAAGGGAAAAGAACTTTATTAAAATTGAATTTCTGTGAAAAGAGGGTTTTATTACATTAATGTATTTAAATCAAATCCATGACTGAGCAAGCACATTTATACATTCCAGTATTCAAAATACTTGTTACACTGCACATTTACTTTTGTATCATCTATTTACGAATGAGATTCCAGGGAACAGATCCAACTCATACTTAATCATGGAAGCCCAAAGCCACATCCAGGCTAGAGGAACTTGTGCTTTATTTGACAAAGTTAGTGATGAGAATCCTTAACCCTCCCTTTGGCCTTTGGAAAAAGTTTACTTGGCTTTACACTGAATAACAACAATAGTAACTATGGTGCTCATGAAACTAATTTCTATCAGAATTCACATAGCTTTCACCTCTCCCATGCAATAAGCTGCTATAAAAAAATAATTTTGTCTGTGGATAATATCTGGAAAAAATACATGTCCCTTCTCTCTCAGAAGTGGAGAAGAAAATTCCTAAAGAGAAAAACCTCTTAGAAATCCATACATCCATTCTAATCCTAATGTTATAATAAACTTCCTGTAACATGCATTAGTTTATCTATTATCAACTAGTTAAGCATCTGTAAAATAATATTGGAGGGTTTTTTCATTAACAAAAATCCTCCTGCTCAGAGAAAGTTCTCGTGGTTTTTGGTTTGGTTTGGTTTGAATTTTATTTTTATTTTTTTCTTTCTCCTGGGTGGATGGTTGGACTCAGTGATCTTCTGTGTTTCTGTGACAGCTGTGAAATGCTATGCATAAAACTTTGCATGGACAGCAGACAGAAAAAATGAGAAATATTTTCAGAATATACTTCTTGTTTATAGAAAGAACTTAGCATCCCAGATACCTAATAATGTTCCAAGGTTCCTTTATCAAAGACATATACAGTGACTCAAGTATCTCAACACTCCAACCAATCCAATATTGAAGGTTTTCATAGCAGAATGTTTAATCTGGGAGAAAATTAAGCTTGTCAGCCACCTCCCCAGTAGCACTGGTAACCACTCCTTTTATAGACTCCTCTCATACAGAACCTATTTGGCATGCTCTTACTTCTTCCAAAGTGGCCTTCAGTGGGCCAATTGAACTGACACCATCTAACTATATATATAGATACATATGTATGTATTTGGGATCCTGTTCTTGATCAATGAACTCTGATGTTGCTTTAAAAACAGATTAACTGGCTACCTGGGGTTTATTACATACTTCCTTACTAGTTCCATTCTTCAGCCTAGTGTTGGGGACAGTCACCATCCCATGACTTACTAAATGAGAAAAACTAAGGGCTACACAGAAGAGGGATGTGCCAAACACTGGGCAAAACAAGAACAGATGCTATCAATTCTAGTTCCTCCCACTGGTTCCAAAACACTTGGAGATGATGTGTATTGCACTATGAAATGGTTCATTTCCATAGCCACTTTCATATCAAAGAACATACTGGAAACTGCATTTTTTTTTTTCCATGAGTTGCTCACTGTTGTGGTGTTGGGAACTCCAGTATCACCAATGGTAGAGGTTTCAGCAGGACTACTGTCTACAGTATTTTGCCAACAGGGAACTGGTAAAATTGTTCTGATTCTTAACACTTCCATTGAAGCCCACTTGCTTTCCAGGGCCAGCAGCACTGTTGCCCTGACTCTTGCAGCCACTGGCCCAAACCATGCCCATACTGAGCAGCAGTTTTATTAGGGACGCCCATCTGTGCCCTCCCATGGCCAGGTACTTGTGTTTTGTATGGAAACAAGGAAGCAGCACAGGGCAAAACGCCCGGCGGCTGCTGAAATGCACTTGGCCCGGAGTCACAGGACCAGCGCTCACAAACACAGAACCACCGCAGACTATGCCCGAGCCATCAGGAAATGAACCTTTACTCATTAATGAACCTTAACTGTAATCACACAGACGTCAAAGTCCTCACATCAACCTGCTGGTTTACCAAACCCATGGGGTGGGCAGGCGGGCAGCCTCCCTCTTGCCTGAGGGCAGGCACGGAGCCCCCGGTAGCTGGGAAGGCCCACGGAAGGCCCGGTCCAGCGGGCACTAAGGGAAAAAGGGCCACATCTCCCCTGCAGCGGGGCCAGGATCACCGAGGAGAGTCCCCACCATCTCCCCTCATCCCGCAGAGCTCCGGCCTCTCCCTGAGGAGGAGCCGGGGCGGGCGCCTTGCGCGCTGCTTCCCATCCCCGCGCTACCATCTCCCCGTAGAGATCCGCGGGGCGGAGGGGGAAGAGAGCGTTGAGCGTTTCCTCCAGCCGCTCCGGGACTCCCTGCTCTCGGTAGTATTCCGCCGCCTCCTCCCGCAGCTTCTGCAGCCTCCGCTGCTGCTCCCGCTGCTCCCGCCTCCAGCCCGGATCCATGGCGGGGCTGTGGTGCCCGCAGCCCGGCAGCGCTGCTAAGCGACGGCCGCACCAGCTCTCGCGAGAGCCGCTTCCCGCTCAGCGCCGGGCGGGAGAACGTTCCCCTCAGGGAGCCGCCGGCCCGGCCCCTCGGCCGACAGCGATTTTGCTTCCCCCCAAGCCGCTAATAAACCCCCTGCTCCGGTTTGTGTGTTTGGGTTCGGTTCGGTTTTGCTTTGTTGTGGTGTTGTTTGGGGTTTTGTTTTGTTTTGTTTTCTTTAATTGCCGTGGGGTGTTGGCGCTTCCCTCAGAGTCTGACTACCGTCTTCCAAGTCGGGATGCCGTGGGCAGCTGCTCTGTAGTTTTAAAGTCTCCGAATTGTGTGAGATTGTCGCTCTGGAGGAGTCAGATGATGGTTTGCGAAATGTCTGGCGAGGATAACGCTGCAAAATGCCTCAGTAACCCTCCTTCTGCGTCTAAAAGCCCTTTACTTTGAATGAAAAGAAGCGTTTCACAACCCACACGATCATTTTTAGCCTGCAATTTCCTACAAAAACTTTCACTTTGTTACACTGTTCATTGGTAATTTTGTTGAAGTAACTGAAAATGGAGATACTTAAAAAGCTGTTAGCTGCACACTTCCTCTGCTCTAAAATCAATACGTGTAGACCTTTGCTCATTGTGTGTTCACTTCCCTAGGTTGGGTGATAATGAAGGAAAATCCCTACTGAATCGTTTTCTTTTCCTTTCACATCCTTCAGAAATAGTGTGGTACCTCTCCAGAGAGTTAAATCCTTTTTTTGTTGTTGATTTTTTTCTTTTTTGTTTGTTTGCTTGGCTGTTTTTTTATGTGTTTCTCTTTTAATCTATTCCCTTGTACTAAGTTTCTAAACTAAACCCCCCCATTCCTTGAGGAGACAGAAAATCCCTCATTACATTTTTCCCTTGTTCAGAACAGGTTAGCAGAGTGGGAAGCTGCTCCTTAGGGCCTGTTGCTATTCAGGAGGGTTTTGTGTGGTTGGAGGGATTATAATTCAAGACCTGTGCTTTATACACAGGCCTGGCCCAGAATACTCCTGTGTAACAAAATATTCCTAGAACAGAATTCTGCTGGTAGTGGTGCTGGTCATACACTAAATAATTGCATCTCAGTGGGAGAGCTGCACCTTCTGATGCATTTCTGGTGCCTGTAGATGAGTTTCCCACCTTCTGCCTTTTAAAGGGCTCTAAATAAAATGCATCATAGAGGAGCAGCTTCATTTATTACTGTGTTGGTAATTATCATCTGTCTGGGAAAAGAAACCTGTCAAATTTGCCTTGAGGAATGCAATGAGCAGATTTATTTTTATTTAATTTAAGTTTATTTAATAACCTTGCACTTTTTTTTTTTTTTTTAAATACACATTTTGAAAAACTGGTATGGATTCCCCTCAAGTATTTATCATTTTTCTTTCACGACCAAATGAATGTTACATGAATTATCTGCATGGCCATGTAATTTCCATTAACTGTAATAGTAATTGTAAGCATGTAGGCAGAGGATGGCTTATCCTATGATCCTACCTATTATGAAGCAGTTAACTGATTAAGGTTAGGATACTGCAAGCCACTTCATACCAGCAGTGAACTCTCTGCAACCCCATTATCTTCATTAGGCTTGTGTGGGTGTAATTAATTGGTGTTTAGTTAACAGTTGTGTTGAATGAAAAGAATTTAGTTCTATTTCTCTTAGTTTTATTGGCCCCATGGTGCTAACAGGCTAAAGTGTAATTAAAAACTCTCTAATCGAAGTATATGTAGCAAGCCCTAAGGAGCAGACCCTGTGAGCAAAAGCCTGTGGTTGGTGTGACTTGAGAAAGGACCAGGTACAAATCATGCTCTTTAGTAGTTCTTTTTTCTTTTTAAATAATGAGGATTTATATCAACATGTACAGTTAAAATGTACAAAATCAGCTGGATAAGCTTACAAACATCACTCTCCTAGGTATGTCCAGTAACACCATATTTTCATGTTATCTCAACAGATTTTCTTCCAATATCTTTTAGATTGTATTTTGGATAGATAGTAATATGGGTCTTATGTTTCTTTTGGGAGCAGCTGAGCATAACTTTTTATCACCTCTTGCCTTTACTGTAACCCTGTGCCAGGAAATCAATTATGATCCTCTATTTCTCACTTATGATATTGTATTGTGAGCATTCTTTTTTTTCAGAGATGCTCCAAATCTCACTTAAGAATTTTTTTTATAAAAACAAGTATAATATGTCATGCTGAAGTGTTCCATTAAGGATTTGCTTTTTGCTGTTTGGAAATGTTGCTTTAAAGATATAAACTTGCCCCTTAAATCAATTAAGATCATGGTCTCACTGCCATCTGTGTTCTGGCAGGGTTTTGCAGAGTAATGTGTGCTCATGCCACTGACAGGGTTTCTTTGAAGTCAAGTCTGAGTATATAAAAACTGCATGACATTTCCAATAAAATCAGGATTGCCTTTTTAGCTTGGTGATATGAATTCTCCTGTACATTACTGGTTCTGAGGCATTTTAATTTCTTAAATAAAAAAGACTTTTAAAATTTTCTTCTTTTGACTCCAAAAAGGCCGCTGTACTCTGCTTTTAGTTTTTCATACTCTGTATTCTATAAAGGATAAACTGCAGTAATGAAGCAAAATAAAACTTTCTGTACAAGAGTAAACAAAAGCTTTGGTCCTTTAGCTGAACACAACATATAGATTGTGCTTTGAGTCTAAATAGAAAGCTTAGGAGTAGTTGTGCAATATATAAATACTGGGTATTTGGAACTTTCTAATAATTATTTAGGGGTTTTTTGTTGTTTTTTTTTTCTCTCTAGCATTATTATTTTAATTTCTAGAGTACTCATGTAAGAGTTGATTTGCCTTGAGTAATCATTCTCTGCTCCAATGGTTACTTCAAGTTGAGTGGGCTTTAGTACTAATTTCTTTCTAAAGTTTGAGGATTCTTCCTGTGGGTCTGTTCATCTCCTGCTGTGTGAGGGTGAGCCAAGCCATCTCCAAAGGAGCTTGCTGAACCAAGATGTGAGAGCTGATGGGCTTTGTTTCATCATCCTAGCTCTAAAGGTGATTTGGAATGCACAGCGTTTAAAAACAAGGTTTTGAGCTGATTTTTGAGTATACAGAAGTTTTCCATCAGACTTCTATAATATAGTGTGGGTTTTTTGTAGTGTGTGGAATTTAAATTTTTTTTAACATGTAATAGAGAGGTTATTGATGAATGCCAGGTTCAGTCTCGGATATCAGGAGTTTACCACATGATTTCTTTTTGTGTGCAATTTGAAGTAACTGATGAGCTTTAAGGCATCATTACCTACTTCAGGGACCCTGACAGGATGGGCTATAAGGGTTTTGTCAGCATATTGTCAATATCATGCTCTGAAATGTTTGTACACTTAGAAATATGTAGAGAGAATGTTTTCAGGCTTTGTGAAATTCATATTAATGATTTCTGTAGGACAAAATAAAAATGTGTGCTCATAGATCATTTGCATAATTGATATAATTTCATAGGTGATGTGGTAATGTGGTCATGATACCAATTTATACACAATAACAATAACAATTGGAGACTGTGAGTTAGAAAACTGAGACCATCTACTTAAGTTTTCTAGTTCTGAGGATGAATAATTACTGTTAAAGAAAAACTACTTATACAGAAATAAGCAGAATTTATTCTTGTTTAGCATATATCTTGTTGGGTTTTTTCAATGGTCAGGGTGTTTTACTTGGTGTTCTGGTTTGAACCTGCAGTGTAACAGTGACAGAGAAAGTAATATTTTGCTTAGAAGTGAGTTACTTTTTTTCTGCTTTTCTGACCTCTCCATTACAATGAGATATCTTTCTCAAAAATATAGTTTAATATCTTTTTAAAAGTTCTGAGCATCGAATCACCTTTTTGTGGAAAACCTTTCATTTTTCTCACAACAGGGAATTTTGGAGATTTTTTTTTTTCACATCTTCTTCTTTGCTTTACATTGGATTGGAAAGCCCCTAAATTTATTCAACTATCTGAGAAGCAATACTTGCAGTTCCAAACAGAGAAGTTTTGGGGATAGTTGGAAGCAGTCTGTAGGTTATCTGTTACTGATTAGCAGATAAAAGGTTTTCATGACTGAGAAATAAAACCCTACAAGTGCAGATGAACTGATGATCTGTGGGATACATGAAAAATAAAGTTTGAAAACAGCATTGCTTGCCAGTATGTACTGGTTGATGTGAATATTTCAGCGAGTGAGAAATAGTGATATTTGAGTTCTTAAGTCCTGTAGCTTGCTGACAGATTGTAAGAGAAGCCTTTCTGTTTCTTTACAGGAAAAGCAAAGCTGGTAGCAGAGGGGTTAAGGAGTTCAAATAAAAATGTAATTTTCGCATTAGTGTTAAGATTTGGGCCTTTGCAGCATCCTGTGACTTTTTAAATTTATTTTTATTTTGCTTAAATACATTTTTGGGGGACGAACTGAGTATAGAAGAAAAGGAAGAATGGCATTTTTTCCCCCCATGGTATATCTCCTGATTTTTACAACCTTAATCACTTGGGGCATGTCTTGAACTTTTAACCTTCTTTCCCCAGCACTGATGCTGTGAATAATGGACTCTTCTGCTTGACACATAACTAGATTGCAGCTCAGGGTGAATGTCACAAACACTATCACACCATCTGGAGCAAAAGCTTGGCTATCATTTTGGGATAAGCCCAGAAGATCAGATGAATTTATAACTGACTTAATTTCTTCGATTGCACTAATTTAGGTTTCTTTAAATAAAATCTACGTTAATTTTTTCAAAGAATGTGCCTTCTCTTGCTGGTAGTTTTTGCACAAACCATCAAAATTTTCAGATCTTGTATTAGTCATATTATAACCATTTTGGTCCTACTTTTTACTATAAACAAGATTTAAATAGTCCCCTTTAGGCTAAGGAAATGCTGTCTGGATTGTGGAGGTTAAATTATCTATTTTTCCCTATTCCCATTGTTATTTTTAATAGTTCTACTCAGTTCAAGACTCAGTGTTAAAAAAAAAAAAAAAAAAAAAAAAGAGAGAGAGAGAGAAAAAAAAAAAGGAAAAGGAAATACTTCTACATATTCTTAAAAAATATATCACAGATGTCTCAGAAGCTAGATGTGATTTTGTAAATTGAAAAGCTTTTCAGAAGGATTCATATGTATTCTGGAGGATACATAATATTCACAGTTCCATATAAAATATTCAGCTATACATATGAATAACATCCAGCTGATGCAATGAAATATACCTTATTTTGAAAGAGAACAAATTTACTGATTGAAATGACTTCTTGGGGTTGTATTCATTCATAAAATACTGTTTTTATAAATTCTGTGTACTGATTGAATTTTATTAAAAGCTGGTTGTGTGAAAAGTACCAGGTTGTAAGTGAGCTTGAACACCTTTGATTTCCACTGCACATTTATGAGGTTTGTAAATCCATAGCATTTCTTACAGAAGGCCTTCAAATGACAGAGATCTATGAACATGGTGGGTTTGCAGTGTTTTGGAAAAGATGTGACAATTGGAGAAATAGTCCAGTATGGTGCATTTGCACAGAGGGGATTGGTTCAGATATCAAATATCCCTGTTTTCTCAAAGTAATTAGTGGCTGATACAGACATAGAGATAGTGACTGTTTCCAATACAAAACCTTCCTTCATTTTCTTCTTTAAACATTGATAGACAGATTTCTGCTATCAAATATATGTGGGCAAAGGTAGAAATGTTCTGCTTCTGAATGTGATTTGTTTTTGGAAAATATTTTGGATTCTATGTAATGACTGAGAACTGTCCCAAATAAGTCAAGTGACTAACATGATGTTTAGAAAAAATTTCTGTTTAATATTAACCCACTATTTCAGATTCCTAGAGCACAAGGGTATGGCTCTCAAATGAGTTTTCACAAAACTTGATCTTTCTTTCTTGAAGCTATTCTCTGATGTGAATTACAGAATCATTTATGTTGGAAGGGGCCTCCTGAGATTATCATCTTCATCTCTCCTGCTTGAGCAGCTTGCCCAGGTTGAGTACCTCCCCAGAGGGAGATGCCATAACCTCTCTGGGCCACCTGCTCCAGCATTTGACCACATTCACAGCAAAGCATATTCCTGTCTTGCCAGGGTAATGTGCTATTTTTTAATTTATGCCCAACGCATCTTCTTTTGCCAGTGGGCACTCTACTTCATTCCCTCCCGTCAGGTAATTATACAGAGTGATGAGACCTCCCTGAGCCTTTGCTTCTCCTGGCTGATGAGTTCCAGCTTCTGTTTGTCTCAGCTTCTATCATGGCAGACAGTCCAGGCCCTCCATCACCTTTGTCCCCTGTGCAGAGTTTCACTCCCTATCTTTCTTGCATTCATTGCACTGATGGAAATGATATACGTTTGGTTATGGCTATTATGTTACTGTAAGATTCTGGGCTGATGGAATTCCATAACTGGAATTGTGCTTAAGAATAGGATTCAGTCTCAGACTCTAAATTTCTGTCAGGGTTTTTATATTTATTCAAAGACATGGATGTTATCCATTGAAAAGTTTGCCTGCTTGCTGTGTATTGCACTGGTAGAAATGTGCCTTTCGTTGTGACACAGGACTTCTGCTTTCTCAGCTCCAGTTCTTACAAATAACTACTGAACGTGAGGGGAAGGACTGATAGAAAGAATTTTTTGGCAGAAGCCCCTCTAGAACTGTAGGGAAGTAGTGCCTATGCAAATGTAGCTGAGGCAATGAGCAGGACAGGATGCAGGCAGCTTCAACTGGAAGGCAAGAAGTGGAAGACACCTCATGTGTCCTGACTTCCAGCATAAAAATCACCACTTTCCTCAGCAAAGAAAGAGGTTCTATTTATTGTCAGCTGCTGGTGTCTAGTGATCAAGCCAAAAACAGAACTAAATGAACACAACTGTGACTGTCATAGTGTCAAACATTTATGGTTTTTGACTCTGACAGGTTATTAATTCTCAGTTACTGGCTCCACTCCCAGGAAGGGACCATCAGACACATGCCAGCAGAGCAAGCTGAATAAGTAAATAACATGGTGAAATTTATTTTGAGATGTGGTTTCTGTTGCTCTGTTTTGAAGTTAAATGGTATCCTAGCACTTCCAAGGTTAAATCCACAAAGGACTATCAGATCATCTCTTCTTGACCTCTTGTGGGTACCAAGCACTGCATTGTTTGTTTGTTTTTTTTTAATACAGTCTACAAGCTGAAAGGTTTTGGGGCTTTAATTTGAGATTAATTGCTGCCTGCTTGCATCAAAATATCTTAATAAGCATCATAGCTCTTGATTAGCAATTTTGGGGTTTAGTTCTACCCATATTCTGTGAGCTTTGACTATAATAAGCAAGAAAAAGAGCACAAGAACATCTGAAATTCCCTGGCTACTTGTCAGATGATAGTAGAGCTTTCCTTTAGTGTTTCCTATTTTTAAATGGTCATTTTTTCAGAACTGCCATGAAGTGTTTGTGAAGCTGCTGCTCTAGTCTGCCCTGTAATGGGAGTTCATTCAAAGGCCATGTTGTTTCAGGACAAGCATCAGTAGCAATTACCACTTCCAGCTTTTCTCTAGAAGTGTGAGTTTTTGTCAAGGGCTTCAGAGCCAGACTGCTAGCCTCAGCTTCAGACACAAAGCAACAGCAGTTATTCTCAATTTCCTCTGTCCCAGTTCTTGATGTTGAAGTTTTATATAGAATTTCCACTCTATTTTTAACAAACAAGTTGTAGGACTGTTTGAAATAATTGAGCCTGTTGCAATTATCGAGTTTTCACACTATGCTTGCAAAAAAGAAGAGTAAATAGTAATTCACACATCAGCTGAACTCTTTTACTTCACTGCTGTAAAACGTTTTATCATCCAGCAAAAGTTTTAAAGTAATTCTGAGTAAGTTATATACGGGACTTTAGCAATTGGTGGTTATTTTAGTTAGATGCCTATATTACAGTTCATTCAGCTTATCAGGGAGCATGTAGCTCTACTTAAGAAAACATAACCATGAAATTGCTTCTAAAATAGTAGTTCAGTTTCTGAAAGAGTCAGTGTGTAGATGAACAAGTTGTGCACCTGGATCTGTACCTGATGTAGTTAAAGTAACCTAAGTCTGGCTCAATTGTATTGCCAGGCCAGAGCCTGGATCTCTCCAGATCTCCATCACACTAATCTGGGAGCTTCTAATCTTGTGAGATACTCTAAACCAGCCATCAAGCAGTTTGTTATGTTGGAGTTCCTGGCCAAAGGATAAGGAATTTCCCTATGGTGCTTCCTCAGCAGCTCAGCATATGAACAGCCTGTAGTGATCCAGCTGCTGGTCCAGCTCCCTATCTCTAAGAAGCTCCCAAAAGCTATTTATTCTTTATGGAATTTCAGATAAAAAGATTTGATGCTTATGACTTTGTAATGGTGTGTTATTGGTGACAGTGCAATTGTAGCATAGAAAAATTAGGATTTGGAAAATCATAAAGGATAAGGGTTTGTGCAGTCTTAAATGAGCAGTACTTATTTGTCCTGCCAGTTAAAGGAATGGAGATCTTGATTCCATACAAAATCTCTAGAGCCTCCATAAAAAGTGATAAAAGCAGGATGTCTTTGGCTGTGCTGAGTTGTTCATAGGTGTGTAACATCATGTGCTTGATAAAAGTGACAGCATATGTTTCAGATGAAGAAATTAACTAAACACTACCTGAACTATATCTGTTATTTCAATTGTACTTGCATTCAGAGAGTGATATTTACACGACCTTTTCAAGGTATGGAGTTTTTCTGGCACTTCATAAAGCTGCAGAGCAGAGCTGCAGAAAACCTGGTCTCATTTGAGTCTTTGGCAAGTCACTCTTAAGTGACTAAATCAGAAGGGTATTAAACTCACAGCTCTGTTCAATGACTACACCCACTTCTTCAAGCCATTCTGGGCTTTCCCTCAGCTTTGTGTCTATGTAGACAATATTTTAAGATTAAAAAGAAATTGCTCGAGTTTGGTTTCTAAGCAATGGAATGGGAAGGGGGCTGGGATTCGAAAGAGATGATTGTGTAATACAGGCTTCTAAAGCTAAAATACATGCCATACAAATTCAAAGTGAATCAGAGAACTCCCTTGTGTGAATTTCTGTGTTACTGTTGTGCAGCTGCCTTAGAAAATCATGAAAATATAAAGTCTGCTGAAATTGGTGCTTATGAAGCAAGATCATCCAGGAGAACTGCCCACTGCTAACTTGCTATATATGTGCAGCCATGTCCATACGTAGGAGCTGCTGCTTTTTTTGCCCCTCTGTTCTTGAACCTCACTAAGAGCTTTCAATTGCTCTGACATTTTCAGCCGAGGGAAGTAATAGTTGTTGCTGAGCAGTATTCTACAGGCAATTATCTTATCTGATCGTTGGAGCAATCCCCACTAGAAAGGAACCAATACGATCACGTTAAATCATTTACAGAAAGGCAGGGGAAACAGAGGGAGGAACAAACAGAGGGAAAAGGGGCTCAGCTCATTAACGGGTGCCTATGCTGCAGAGTTCAGAACAGCAGACAATGAAGTTAATCTGTAAGGCAGGGCTATGGACTTGCCTCCTGGAGCTGTTGACAGCTCTGAATCCTCTCTTCCCCCAGCCCATTGTGGTTGCAGTGCCAGGCACCTGCAGAAAATGTGCCAGAACAGGGCAGGGAGCACAGGCTTTTCAATCAGCTGTCACCCCTCTGCTTCCCAGCAGGAGAGAAGCCAAGCTGAAGAACCAGATGAAAATAGTCATGTGAAGGGAAAAGGGGTCAGATATTGACACCTTACTGTTACCAACTTTCTGAGCCTTGTATGATTCAGCTTTTTGGGCAATTGCTAAAGAGTATTCATTTTTCTTGCTAAAACTGCTTTTTTTTTTTTTTTTTTTTTTTTTTACCTTTAAAAAACTGTGTCATCGGGACAGGCAGGTCACCAAATTATTATTGTCATCAAGTACATTTTTAAATACCTATCTCTTCCTATTTCTGCTCTAGAAAGAAAAACAGGGCTTTTGTTTCTGTTAATTCTCTGATAAACAATGATTTGAATACTGCCGAATTAGCTGCTCACTTGCTTTCACCAGGGGGTCAGAAGATCAAGCCAGGCCTGCTACACAGGTTTCTAGATTTGATATTGTGCCTTAAAAGTCCATATCTAGAAACCTGTGTTATGTTAATGTTTCTACATCACATCTACATTTCTATTTTTAATTTTTCTACACATACTTGTTTAAAATGTGAATGAAAGCACTTGGTTGTGTACACACAGAGAGAGGAGGAACTTAAGTGACATGTAATTTATTGATCTTAAAGCACTTACAAAGAAGAAGGTTTTACCCATCCTGTGAACAGACAGCACTTGTGTGTGCAAGCATATTCCTGGGTACCATGTACCTGAATGTAACATTCTTCTGGTTTTCTCTGCATGTGTTAAAGCTGTTGCTGTGAATGCATATTATTAGCACAGAGGTCCTAGAGTCCCAGCCACACATTTTTATACCAGGCATGGCACAAACACAAGATAAAAGAGACTGAACAGGTTAACTATTGTTGCATCTGCACTGTGGAGTAAAAATATGCCTTGTGTAGCCTTAGTGGGGCTTCTTGGATTCAAACTTTGCTGTGTCTCAGTCACAGAATGGGAGATTTGTGAGACATCTGAAGGCAAGGTCTCCTAGTTTTTTCCTGTCAGGTGATGTACAGGGGTGCAGTGCTTCTCCCCGAGTACCCATGTCAAGGTTGAGGGGTAGGTTGCTTATTTAACAATGTGAACTATCAGGGATAATGTTCATAGTGAAGTGTTTTTTTTTTTCCCCCCTGATATGGCATTTACATGGCTCAGAAACAGTCAGGGAATGGAACCTCCTGATATGTCAGTGTGTGAGAAAATGACAACACTGGTATTTCAGTTTCTATTACTTAAATCTGAGAAAGAGAATAACTTTCCACTGGCTGCAGAGCAAATCTGAGGAGCTGGGATTTGAACTGACATCTTCATCATCCTCATCCCAAGTATTTTATGTGGATGATCTATTTTAGTATGTTAATACTTTTGTACTTTATTTTAGAAGGCATTCATGATAGTCTGTGCAGCTGCAGTGGAACAATGATTTTCTAACAAATGAAAAAATCTTCAGTGGAATGTAGGTGTTGCCGGTAACATGTAGCTGTTATAAATTGATGGATATTCCCAAACCTAAGGTAATATAGTCTTTATCTGGCCTAGGGGAACAGCCCCAGTGCCATATTTTTTACCTTCCTTTGGAAAAGAAAGGAGCTAATGTGTTCCAAGAATATATAATGAGCATGGACTGGGGCATGCTTTTGGGAAATAGCCATCAAATATATGAGAACCTTTCCAAGTTTTGCCCAGTTCTTTATTAAGAAGTGTATTTGTAATTATTTCATATTCTTGCAACTCTCATCTCCATGTCAGGATTTTGGTCAAGTATTAATATGTTATGGAAACTCTTCAGTTAAAGAACTTACAGAAATAGTGAGTACTAAAACTGTCTCAAGGCTGCATTGTCTTTATGAATAAATTCTCACTAGTAAATTGCTGCCAGTGGGGTCTTAATTACAGTAGGTTGTCCATATGCCTGTTATTTTTTTATAATCTTCTGTCAAAGGTAATGTGAAATGATTACAAGGAAAGAGGAGGGCAGGATGTTGTTGCACATTCATCCTTTTACATTGCTGTAGCATTTGATATTTCCTGCAATGGGCTGCAGGCTTACTGGATTAGGTACCTATTCTTGGATGCAACAGAAAAGAACAAAAAATACAATGAATGCACTTGGAACAATCAGGTGAATATGTGACTGTGTGTGTCTCCAGTGGGGGATGTGCATACTTTCCCTTCCAAATGTCCCTCAGCCATGTTGCAGGTAAGATTGCATTTAGTTGTTCATTCACCAACACACTCCCCAAAAGGCAAGAGTTTGTGTCTGATTGTTTAAGACTTTGCCTCTGCTTTGAACACGTCTAGTTCCCTTGGAAAAACATTCTCCACATCCCCATCCCCCTTTTGGAGAAAACAAGTGAACTATTCATGCAAAAAAAGTGTGTGTGTGGTTGGGAGAGTGGGGGGGCCCGCAGTGCCACCGACAAACCCTATTGAAATGCATTGGCTGTTCATTTACATTCACACTTTTTTTAATAAAAATGTTAACTAATGATGTTAAATGCTTTGCCAAAGGTCCTGGCAGGTCAGTTGCCCAAGTGCCATTTCTGCCTAATTAGGGCTCTTGTGGCAGCCCAGGGGCCTCCTGATGCAGTGGGTGACAAGCCGGGAGCTGACAGCTTCAATCGGCTCCAACAGGAAGGTTGGGCTGGTCATGTTTTCTAACTCAGCCAGGTGTTAGCTGAATGTAGGGGGGGTCTTAGCCAGACCTGAGCATTCCTTTGATCTTCCTTTCTTTCACTTGCTCTATTTTGAGCTCTTCCCTTTGCCTGTCCCGTCTTGTGTCAAGGTCAAGAATGAGCTTGACTAAATCAGCAATTTAATTTATCTCTGGGAGATCATTAGCAGCCCTGCTCCCTCCCCAAATAAACCTCAGGCACTGGTGCAGAAACAGGACTGGTTCCAGAAACCAGGCACTGGCCAGTCCAGATAGCAAAGGGAGAAGGAATAAATGCTGATCCTTCCATAAAGAAAATATTTTCTACTTCTCTGTTGCAACACTGTTCCTTGTTATTAACAGATATTAAATACCTCCATCAAAACAGTAACCCTGTCTAACTCTCAAAACCATAAAATGCTCCCACAATCACAAAAAAACCCTTAAACGTATTTAAAATTTTATTTAATCGCTACTGTAGTAAAATTATTCTCTTAAAAACCAAGGAAAACAGAATAAAGTTTTACTTTGACCTCACCTGTTTCTTAGTAGCCATGGACAATATTCATGTGGCCACATGCTTTTGAGAGTTGGCCAGTTTTAGGGGTCTTGACAACTGACAATGTGAAATCAGATCATCAACATCTTGGGGAATTGGCTTTTTTGAACAGATGTCTTCAGTTGGTCAGTCAATAGCACTGACTTCAGCTGAGTTATGCTGGTTAATGGTAGCTGAGAAAATAGCCCTTGAAACAGAAGCACATTGCTGACCATTGTATAAATAATTTTATTTATAAATGCTTTCCCAAGAAATGGCACAAAGCATTAGGCTGATCAAGGCTGAAAAAATTTTCTAGATTTCTTTATGATGAATAATTTTTCAAAATATGCTCTGGTTTTCAGATCTTACAACTAGGTTTCAGACTTCTCAAGTTAAGCTAATAAATTTCTCTGTTTTCCATAAAAGCCAATATGTGCAGGAATAGCTTTGGTTTCTCTGGAATGAAACCACTGCTGAAGTGAAGGGTTGCAGTTGGATAACAACAGACAACTGGTTAGTAATGCTCAGTAATATTAAGGACAGGAAATAATAAAGGAAATTATATTGCTTCATAGCTGTAGTCTTGATGATAGGGTGAGTGGTTTCTTTTTTAAACAGGAAGACTCTAAGAGGAAACAGTTGCATCCTTTTTTATTAATGAAGTTAAACACTTTTTTTCTTTGTTTTCTTTACCCTTATCTCTGATCCAAAAGACAACTCAAAAGAAATTCAGCTCTAGAGAAAACAAATACTATTCTGTTATGTTTAGCAAAATCGTAGCTATGAAAGAGCAGAAAATTGGAGTTGACAGCTGAGAAGCAGTTACACGTTCTGGGGGCAACAACTGAAGTGTAATTCCATTCCAGTATTTTAATAAAAATTAATTTTCAGTGAGGGCAACTATTACAGCAGCAATACGTTACAAATAGGGAAACCTAAAAGTTGTGTTACATAGTTTGTTAAGACAATATTCCTAACTTGCAGAAGAGATTAATATTGAAATAGGAAGGTAATGGTAGGGCATGTAGGAGAAAATTTAACTAGAAAATCTAATGAATCACATTGTTCAGTATTTACTTTCTGGCTTTATAGTCTACATCCAATTTTCATTACAATGTCATAAAAAGAAGTTGGAATGCAGGGCAGTGGCTGGCTGGGTGGCAAGCCCACGGAGTAACTTCTAGAGGGGATGTTTTTTTCTGTTGGCATGATTTTTTTTTTTTTTTTTTGTAAAAGTAGTTTTCCTTTTATTATGAATATAGATTTATTTTGTTGATATTTGGAGTCAAAGACCATGAAACAGAATGCTTGCTGTTTTTGTATTAACGATTTCTTGCAGTCTAAAGTAATTTCAGCCTTTTTCTAGTAAGGTTGACTGGTCTGACAAAGTTGGTGACAGTGATTTTTGCCAGATTGTGATTAGGCAAATGTGCATTGATAATACCAAAAATACCAATTGCCAGTTTGCTAATACCAAATTGTAATTGTCTCTATTCTGTCCTCTGTCTTCATATGTAGTTTGGTTTCTGCTGTCATAAAATATTCAGGTCCTCAGCAGTTTCAGAAATGCATTTATGTCTGAAAGAGTAGGTAACAGATTTTTGTTGCATGCTGAAAAATTTTAGTTGCTGTTCATGTTACAACATACAAATCCCTCACTGAAAAATTGCTCACATCAAACATACATCCTTAATATCTGAAAGTGCATTTTCTGGAAAGGTGAAGCTGGGATGAGAAATTATTCAAATTACAAAGAAATATAAAATGCAAAACCCTGTGAAGGAAATGCTCTTTTTTTTTTTTTTTTTTTTTTAAAGAGAGTTACTGAAATCTGTCTTAGTCTCCCTATTTTCTCATAGTCACATAGTGCAGCACATCAAATAGCCTTAAAATGTATAATTAATGAATCTTAAGATAAGTGTGCAGGGAGGACAAGACTTCTCTCACAAAAAAAGTTCCTCTGCTCTGTGCTGTTTTTGGAATATGCCCAGAAACTGGTACAGCTGTAGCTTATTCCAAACTCTGTGGGGTTATATGAACCTATAGCATACATCTGTCCAAGCATCCTGCCTTGCAGTTTGTCTTTACAAAGCAGACAAACTGAATTAAATCAAGGACAGAGAATCAGGTTTTGCTCTTTATTTCCTCTCCATTTATAAAGTTTAGAAGTTTTTCTTTACCCGTTTACTCCTTAAACATAAAATGCATGCCCAAGATGACTGCTGCTGCTGCAGAAGTTTGTTTCTTTGTGAGTACCTAGTCCATGTGTGTGTTCTGAGAAGTTCTTTCAGTATTTCATATTGACTGCTGTTGGGTTTTTTTCCATGTTTTTTTGTTTGTTTTTCATGAAGGGATAGTAAGTCCTTTTATTGAAGTGTTTTATGTACAAATCTGCAATAAAGGTATGGTTGATTTCCTCAGTCTGACCACGTTTAACAAGAAGACATCCACAGACAGGAAAAATTTTGCCCTTCTGCAGAAATCTGCACTGCTCATGCTCACACGAGGGGGATCTGGGTGCAGTACCAGAACTGGGGCTTATTTTAGACTGTAGCTGGCTATAGGGAGCAGTCCTGACCTTGGAGATACAGTGGGTGTCAGGAGTCCTTCCTGCTCTCCCTGTCTTTTGCTGTGGAGGAAGGCAGTGCCACTCACCTCTTTTAGAGGCTTTTAATTCTTTTGCAGTTTAGGGAGGGACAAAACTGTGAGGCCTGTTCAGCGACCCATGAACCCAGTGAAGATTCACCCACTGACCTGCAGTGAGCAACGATTCAAGGCTTTAATGATTCTATATTTTTCCACTCTTTTCACATTTTCAAGCATTTATTTCCATCTGTTAAAGCTAAGTACAGTGATACAGGGTCTGGAAAGGGCAGGAGCCGAACAGATTTCTTTCCTCCAGATGGAAGCTTTAAAACAACAGAGAATAATTACATATAAATGCAAGAATGCTCAGGTAACTGATCGGATTTTATCTGCCTGATCCTTGCATGATGTGAATAGAAGATCGACCTGTCCCTGAACTCTCTTGGCAGCTTCACGGAATGACTTAAACAAGATCAGCTAAAACGATTATACTGGATGGGTTTTAATGATTAGTCAAACCAATTTATCAGCTTCTTTCTCATTGGTACTTTCATTCCAACACGATACACAAGCTGACTTTCCAGACTGGCTGCATCTCCTTGGAAAATCAGTTTTAAATTTGGGAGTTACAGCTCTGTAGCTTCATCGAAAAGTTGCTTCATAACCTCTCTGTGGATGTGACATGCATGGTGTGATAAATCAGCAGTAGGCAGTCACTGAGTTGAACTGCTGGGATTCTTCTTCTTAAGAGTTGTTTTTTATCAACACTGTGTTATGAAACTTTGAGACAGTAACACTGATGCAGGCTGAAGCCTTCCAAGCTCAAAGGATCATCCAGGGAAGTAAGGACAGAGTTAATTGGGGAAACTCTGTAATAAAACGAGTCTAAAATATTCCCATCCTGATCCTGAGTGTCTGAAAAGATGAGAAGGAAAAATTCAGAGTGCTTTATTGTTTTCATCTAAACTTCAGGGGGGTCTGTTGAGGAAAGAGGATATTCCAGATGAACATAATAGAGCAAATTCCAGAATGATTAGAGACTGTGATGTCTAATTAATTAGCTTTTGTGGCAGTTAATTAAGTGATCAAGAGGAGTATATGTGAAGCAATAAAATCTGGTTCTAGCATGTAGCAGAGCCAAATATTATTTATAGAGTACAGATAGTGATGTACTATATTGCAAAAGTTGCCCAGAAACATCTTCATTAATACAGTTTAAGGTTGGCACTGGTTTAAAACATGAGAACAGCAATTAGGGCCATGGGAAAGTACTGAATGCTTGAGCTAAATGGCTACCTAGAGACCCATGTTCTGCATTACTCTCACAGATATCCATCCATCCTTGGGGTGTAAAATTCTACTTCCAGTCAGTAAAATAACCAGGACTTAGCCCAAAAGCAAAAAACCTTTTGCCTCATAAGGAAGAAGATGGGAATTTTCTGCTATTTTTGTTAGCTTTGTTGTTATATATAATAATTTTTAAAAGTGAACAGGCTTATATCTAGGGTGGCTTCTTACATTTCTGATTCTGAAATTCTGGGGATTTTTTCAGTATGTCTCTAATGTTTAAAGTTTCAAAGGCAATAAGATGATGATAAACCACCATAGTATCTCTAAGGCTTCCATAAGATTGCTTGGGGTATCCCTATAAAATTCTTGTTGTAAGTTTTAAATATCTTGCCTGTGCTCACTAAGCTGAGAGCACAGACTGGGACTGACAGCAATGCAGAGGTCACTGCTGGCCATTTCCTCTCGATGAGCCATCATCTTCCAGGTTTTATTTTGGTGGGATGAGGGCTGCATAACTTTCTGAGTGTGCCATCTAATTTGTCAGCAGTGCAAGGAAACAGTCCTGGCATCAAAGTTCAGTCTCCTTAGGACTGAATGGAAGGAGGGAAACTCAGCCTTAGGCGGGCATCATGCTGAGTCTTCTGAGGACAGCAGGTCCAGCACCCAAGGCCCCCTCTGTCCTTGATAGGACAAGGGGTAATGGGTGTAAATTGGAGCATAGGAGGTTCAAGTTGAATATCAGAAAAAATTTTTTTACTGTAAGGGTGACGGAGCCCTGGAACAGGCTGCCCAGGGGGGTTGTGGAGTCTCCTTCACTGGAGACATTCAAAACCCGCCTGGACACGTTCCTAGGCGATGTACTCTAGGGGGCCCTGCTCTGGCAGGGGGGGTTGGACTAGATGATCTTTCGAGGTCCCTTCCAACCCCTAGGATTCTATGATTCTATGATTCTCTGGAAAGTTCTCTTGCATGAAGAACAAGAGATTGCACCGGTGTTCAGTGTCTGCAGGTTTGAACCTGTATCATGATGCAGCCATCCTGCTGTGGGACCCAATCATGAGTGGGCTGAGGACACACACTGAGGACACAGCCCACATACGATGCTCTAATGCTCTCTTGCCTAATTGGGTTGCACAGCAGATGGCACACTTGGGTGCCGGAGGGGCAGAAGGCAGAGGTCTACAAGGAGGAAAAACCAGGAAGAAATGAAGTGGGTGGAAATAGCAAATCAGGTTTCCATCACCCTACAGTGACTTGTGATGAATGGGTAAGTGCTAATAGGTGATACTTTACCTTTTCCATCCAAACACTTCCACAAATATATGTGGTTTTTCCATTTCTCTATCCAATACAGAAACTGCACAATGTTCCCTTTTCATTTATTTATCTTTTTATTGAGATCTTGTGTAGCTTGTGGTAATACATTTCTTTTTTTTTTTTTTTTTTTTTTTTTTTTTCCTATTATTCACAGTTAAAGACTTGTCTTGTATCTCCAAACCTTTCTGATAGATTCCATAGAGAAGAAAATGATTCAGGGGAAAAATCTTTGAATACGTTTTTTGAAAAATATTAGGGCTAAAGCTACCTTAAAACTCCCTGCAGGTTTAATGAGAGAGCCTGTTAAATTTCCTGGGTATAGAAGAATAATTTGCTAAACAAAATCTCTGCAATCGTACTTTGGTTGCCTATCTTTTTTTTTTTTTTTTTTTTTTTTTTTCCTTTTAGACTCCAGAATAAATGAAAAATTGATCTGTATGGTCACTGAAACATTAAATTGTCTTATCTGTCACTTGTTCAACATTGGCTTCTTAAAAGGGAAAACAACAATCACAATCAGCAGTTTCTCAGTGCCTAGAAGAAAATAGAAGCTATAAATGGACAGATGAATTATGTGCTTCCAGTGGTTTTCAAGGGAAGCATTTACTGAGGGAGAAAATTGTTTTAATCATATAACAACTAAGGAGTGTAGAGTTTGTAAAAACATGGAACACCTACACATAAACTTAATTTTTGTTGCATAGGAACATATACAAAGTAGCTTGCAACAAAAATGGTTGGGGAAACAAGCTCTTTCATTGTTTGGTTGCTGTTTTGTATCTTTAACAAATCTCTGTGAAGCACTCAGGGAAACCTAAACACAGTGGGTTAGTGGAGTGTTCAGCCTTTAAAGTATTAAAAAAAATAGGATTGAATCTTCTTTAAAATGGAAATAAGTACAAATTTGGGTCATGCGGTGTTTATCTTTTCTTTTCTTATTTTGAAAGAGTGGTGGAAAGGAGGAAGCCAGAATCAAATCCAGACAAAAGAGCAGCCTCTGCGTTCGTGTTTTTCATTTCCCTGTCCTGTGTATATTTCTAGCTTTTCCTAAGGATCCAGTGAAGCAAAATACAGAGTTGCAAACCTGCCAGTAGGAGGCACTGATATCCTCTTTCAGTCCCAGCCATCAAAGCCCCCTCTCCTTTTTTTCTCTCCTCCAGCCCTTCTGCATCCAGTAGCAGAAGGAAACCAATTAAATTTTGGGGAGGGAGTTAAATCAGAGGGCTTTCAAGAATTAAACTTTCCATTCTCTCTTGGATAAACTAAGTAAATAAAGTACTGGACATCCAAAATGCCATAAATTATCAGTTAATAAACACAGAGATGCAGAATCTGAATTGTTATGATGGGAAGGTATAAAGAATCCTAATCTGACCCTTAAAGCTAAGCTGGTTTTGACTAACTCAGGCTAAACTGAGTTGTCTCTTTTGTCATCATTGTAATGGACAAACCCAGTGTTATCATGGGTTTGTTTTATGGCTGTGCTGGTGTGAGAGAACTGCTCAGCCTACTGGAGGTACTGGGAGAGAGGGGAGGAAGAGAGGAGATGATGGCTGAGGACTAGAAAGTGGGGGTGTTTCTTTGTTTTTAGTTCTAATATTTTAAACAATGATTTTTACACAAGGTGCCTTATCTGTCAAATATTGCCATCAACATTTTCTCATCTAAAGAGAAGAATGTGGATGCATTACTCAAAGATGGACTGGAAATGTAGATCCTATTCCTTCTTCCACTGGTGTTACCATAGATGTGTTAAATGAACTGTGGTGAGAGAAGTGAACAGGTAGGGAATGCTTTTAGAAGGGGAGTTTTCTTCTGGAGGACTTTTTAAGATTTTCTAAGCCCTTCTTGCAGGCAGGATACAACTTTACATACAGCCAGAATTCCAGGGTAATGCCCATCTGCCTTGTTTTGCTGAAGCCACCTTGTGGGAGGTAGATACAGCCTGAGACTCCACAACTGCAGTCACTTCAAGGACCAAGTTCGGTTTCTTTAGGGTTAGTGAAAGAAGTGTAGAAAAAGCACATGTGAAAGGATTTGCATTGTTCCAAAGGCAGTGGAATATTCTGAGTGAAAATCAGGAAGTTATGGGAAGAGGAAAGCTCAAGTTCCCAGGTGGGAACTGCTACCCAGGGATTCAGACCTTGTGTGGAATTTTGGCAGCTTCTTTCTACTCATGAATGCCTGGGTTCATTTGACCACAGGGAAAAAAGAAAAGGTGAGCAGTATCTGCAGGGACTGATCTGCAGGGACTGATTTCACTTCAATCTGAAATAGCAGTCAACAGCAGTAGCTGAAAATGCTGCAACTAAAGAGGAAAATACTTAGAGGAAGCAGATAAATGTTGTGCAGAACACTATTGCCAATAGGCTGCTATAGAAGCTTAAGTACAGGGTTAATTCATTAGTTCTCTGAATACTCATACGGTTTCTCATGCACTGGAGGGTGTTTCTTGATACCTACCTGGCTTTGAAGCACACTTTGAATTCTTGAAGTATTTGACTCTTGATTTCTATATCTTTTCTAAGACACACTGATACTGCTTAATACCTGATGTAATGGATAGCAAAACTTGCTCAGTAGAAGAGTACTTCAAGTTGTAAACAGAATATCTGCTTGAGTTTTATCCACTATCACATACAAAATAACAAAATCACTTTAGTTATACTAGATTACCAGGGATAGAGTAGATTGTATATTGTTTTACTGTTTTTTTGTGTTTGCACCTCTGAATGTGATGAAATAAGTAAATAAATAAATAAAATAAAAAAGATTTTCCAGCCTAGCAGATATTTAGGGTTCAGTACATAAAGAATAAATGCAATTGCACATGACTAATACAGAGCCAAGCAATGTAAAAGAAATGACTGATCTTTAAGATCAGAAGTCCTCCTTATGTGTCAGGACTGTGGGGTTTACGTGCAGTGAAATATTTAATGCCTTAAAGAACAGTTTTCTGTGTCCCAGCAAATATGATACCTTGAACTAACTGTGGCTGTTAATGCAGCTTTTTGCCAAAGGGAGTTCTATTGTCAAATAAACTTTAAGATCCTAATTATTGACGATCTATTTTTTTTTCTTAGCCTTGTTTTACTGCTTTTTTTTTTTTTTTTTTTTTTTTTTTTTGTGTGTGTGTGTGTGTGAGGAAAATTGTTAAAATGTGCTTATTTCTTCTCTGTATGCACTGCTATTGTTGGTTTTATGGGAGTCCCATAGAGGATCATGTGTATCAGTGGAAAGCTGCTGCATCCTTCAGCATGTGGAATAATGGTACACAGATCCATATGGAAGCTCTCTCCATAGAGGTATTTCTCAGGTGGAGATGAAAAATCAGGCCAAGGAAAAAAATGTAAGGAACAACCAAAATTGTTTTTAACGTGCCTAGCAATGAAGTAGAGTGGGAAGGCTGGTGATGAGGAAGGGAGTGAAATGTGAAAAAATCTAGAAACTCAGAGTTTGTAAATAACAGCAGCCTTGAGGCTTTAAATATGTCAGATGCTGGCCTTCTCTGCTGAGAGCAGCTAAAAGGTTTACAGTGCTTTCTTTGGGTGGTTGACATTTAAAATCTCAGCAATGAAATACTTACCTTTTTCGTTTTAAGTAACTGCATACAAACGTGTATTTATGAAATGTAATTTTTGATTGCCACAAAGAGAGGCTCATAAGTAGGCATAAATCAGTTCCCAAGTGTTACCTTCACCGTGAGTACTCCTGTACTGCCTTTATATTCTGTAAATCAAGGGGAAGAAAAAAGATCAGAATTCATGTGTTTGTTTCTGTGTCTTCAAGAGGTGACCAATAACAGCATCAGGGAAAAGGTAGGGTCAGCAAAAGGTTTCTGTAAGGGAGATTGGGCAGATCTCAGGGTTCTCCTTGTACTTTTCTCCTGCAGAAAATTCGTGAGAACTCTGAACCTATATATTTACACCCCTAAGTCTCTGGTCTTTCAAGCATGTGAGTTTCCATGTGCTGTGGCACACAGTTCTGTGCAAGGTGAGGTGGTAAACATATTTCTGGTCATTAAAAAGCTGAGTCCTGCACACCCAGCCTTAAGAGGGGAGCAGGGCTCCTGCCAGCCCTGGGTCCTGCTGAACAGCACATTCCCCAGCTGCAACTGCAGAGCCACGACCTTCCTTTTGCTCCTTGACCCAGACATCAGATGCAGCTGGTCAGATAATCACAGAGCAGGCTGAGCACCTGCATCAGATGTGTGGGATCCAAAAGTGGGGGAGCAGCCGTGATACTGCCACGTAAAAAAAAAAAAAAGTACAGTGCCAGCAGTGCCAGAGTCAGTGCATGAGACTTGTCAGGGCTGCTTTAGAGCACAGCTGGGGATCCACCAGGTCCCACAGCTCAGGGAGAGGGAAAGGAAGAGCTCTGCGTGCTGCCAATTCCCCCTCTTTGCAGAACAATCCTTATGAGTCTGTTTTTGTGTGAGTAACTTTCCAGCTTCCCCAGTGAGAGATGTCCCACAAATCCCACAGCTAAATTTGCCTTACAGACAGTGTGGAAAGCACTTTAGCCTCAGAAAATAAGATTTTTAGCTTCTTCCCCATTTCTTTCATAGGGAGCTCTTGCTAAGCATTCAGGTTTTGAGTCAATGTTATCAAAGCTACATGTTTTGACAGGTTCTCTCCTGTGTGTGTGTATATGGAAAGGTTCTTCATGTACCTCCTAAGTTGAGAGATATAATTTGAACAGAGAAAATTATGGTTCATAAAGTGCTCTTGTTAAGTGACATGACTATGCTTAGTCCACTGCAGGACAGCCTACACAGAGAAATGCATATTTCCATACAAATTACAGTATACTGCAGCCAAGAGATCAATTAGAATGTCTGCGACCAAGAACTCTCAAGTGTCTCCATTCAGTCTGCCATTCAAACGAGATGAGAAATGGGTTCAATTGGTGTAAAGAATCTGAACTCTTTCAGGGAATGTGCAGCAACTGCTGGAAAGTGCCGTTCCCCGTGGAGTGGGACTTGCAGATTCTGTGAGTTCCAGCAGAGAATTTTAAGGGTTCTGTAACCTAACATTTTGTCTCCCGTTGAGAGAAAAATTATAGAACCTGCTGAATTTTTTTTTTTTAATTTTTTTTTTTTTTAAAGAAAGAGGAATTTTCATTGGTCAAATATAACTGGCTATGCCAGCTCTATCACGTTACACTGATCAACTTGATAATCTGAAATCTATGTGATATTCCATTTGAAAGGAACCCAAAGCACTTTGTAAGCCATGTTACAGCATCAGAACCTCTGGTATTGAGATGCAGGATTTCTGGAATGAAACATGACACGAATGAAACATCACGATGGTTTAAAAATCCACAACAACAGTTCATGGATCAAATTCAGGTTTTAAAAAACTTGAAAGTGTATTGTCTGCTCTTTTGACAACTGCCTGGAGATATTAATCTTACCAGAAGTTGTCAAAAACTGTGTATAGCAATCCAAAATGCCTACCTTTCATCAAGATGATCTGAGATCTCTCCCTTTGATTAGAACTATAAAGCTCAATTCCTTCTGAAGTCAATGAAAGAGCTCCCATTTGCTTCAGTAATACAGCAGCAGAATGTGATAAAGACAGGAAAACTATTCCAGCTTTCACTCCATAAAATCCTTTCAAAATAAAGTCACTGAAATGTAATAAGATTTAAATATTAAAAATTATTCTAATAGTTATTTGGATGTTAAATAGCTATATGGCAGTTAATAACATTATAATATACACCTAAAGTAGTGTGGCTTTCATATACATTATAATGTTCTTTAAATATACCATTCCTATAACATTTTTTATTCTCATCACAGAGTGATTTGAAATATTTTAGCTCCATTTCTTAAAAAAACATTCTCCTCCCAGCAGTTAGTGAAGCATTTTTTTCCTGGCTAGCTTTTACTCTTTAAAAATACTTCTTGGCTTTAGAAAAGAGATTAAACTTAATAGAAACATGTCTTTTTTAAAGGTACTGATTTAAAGAGTACTTTTATTCAGAAGCAGGATTTCTTTCGTTCATGATTTATTAAGGGCTTCCCATGGTAAAGTAAGTCTCAATTTTTTGCAAAGGGCAGAGTTCACAGGTGTTGTCTTTGGAACTCAGAGGTCAAAATTATCTGATAATCTTTTTATGTTGGTTGCAGTCCCAGAAGTTCAATAATATTTTAGGATGCCTCTTCCTGATCATTTTGGTATCTGCTTACAAAAGAGCTATTTTTAATGATGGTATGAACTGCTGGTGTCCAATCTTGAGCAACCTCTTTATAAGGAATATGGGAGCTCTCTTCTGGTAGGAACTGGCTCAGGTTTAATATTAAATATGGATCTGCAACCAGTTTGACCTAAAATTCTCAGATGCAGTTGGTGGTCAGCAGCTCAGACAATTGACTGGGGTCAAAAGCTTCATCTTTCACTCCAGACCTTTCATGTTGGGAAAAAAAAAAAAGAAAATAGGAAAGTGGGGAAAAAAAAAAAAAAAAAGGAAAAAAGGAAGAAGTGAAAAAAGAAAAAAAGAAAAAAGGAAAAAGGGAAAAAAAGAAAAAAGGAAAAAAGCAAAAAGGGAAAAAAGAAAAAAAGGAAAAAAGCAGAAAAAAAAAAAAAAAAAAAGCGTCTCTCAGCTTAGTGCACTCACCTGTCTCCTGGCACACGCTGATTTCACGCTGGTGCTTTGCCATCACTTCCCACAGATGGGAAGCACAGATCCCAAGCAGGACTTGGCTCCAAGATTCCAGGTCTATTCCCGTATACAAAGCAGTAGGACGCCCTCCGCTGGAATGCTGTGTCCAGCGGCATCGACTTCATCCAAACTGGTGAGGAAAGGGAAACGTCAAACTAAGGGAGATGGGATGGATGAGGGTCATTGAAAGCCTCTTATAAATCGTGTTTTATGGAAAAGAATAGAAAATGGTGTAATATTGTATCTGGGAAATCATATGGAACAATCTGTGGGGTATTCCAGTGGATCTGAGTTTGGCAACCCCAAAGTATGACACTTGAGAGCTACACTATAAAACCCAGGAAACTGAATACATAAATGTAATGGAAATTTATATTTATATATGTAAGAATACGTGCATGAAAGTAAGTTGTGCAGGTTTATTATATATTGTGTGTGTGGATATACTTGCCAGAAGGATTTTTGATTAACATTAGATCAGAAAAATATTTATTCCTACACTCCAGGACACAGTGTAACTGCACTAATGACTGGGGAAGCAGCACCTTTTTCCATGGACATGGAATAACAAATACTTGGTACGAGCTTTGAATGCTGCCTTCTCCAAGCAAGCTGCTTATTTATAAGTAATGACTGAGTATCCCTTTGAGATCCTACTTCAGTCCTTGTGAATAAAACTAAAAACAGCCTTTTAAAGCAAGATGCTGCTGTGAGTCTGTACCTGTGACAGCCTGACATATCAGACTCAAATTCTTAAAAAGCACCATCCTAGATAAAGTGCTACCTGCAACTCTTGACTTCCCTGGTCAGCATTGATTCCTAGCACTATGAAGACAGATGGATTTTTTTTTCTTAAAGGCAGAACTAGATTCCATGGAAAACAAAGGAACAGGGACTTGCAAACTGCTTATCATGGGGTTAGCCAAGACCTTGCACGAGTGTTTCAGAGAGAGGAAAGGACTGTCCCCTTGTCAGTGTTATGGTAGTCATAATGTTTGGTTTTTGTGGGTTTTGGGGTTTTTTTCTGTAGTGGAATGGAGAAGATGAGACATGGTCTCAGTGTTCTGGATGTTGACAGATCAATCCTGCACTAAGAAGTGTTTGACCTGCCCTCCTTTCCCCTGAATTTAAGATTCTGAAGACCTTACCTTTTCTAGGGCAGCTCTGTCTGAGACCAGAGCTCTGAGCAAAGCAACAGAAGGTCCTGGGAGGCTTTTGGTGCTTTGGCCCAGTGGGATCCAGAGCTGAATACTCAGGGCTGAGACAGAAAGGCATTGATAGAAGGGCTGAAGCTATGAAACGTCAGAGAAGCAACTGCACATGAGATCAATAATGTTATGTGCATAAATGCCCATATATATACATATATATATAGTGTTTAGTTATTCAAGAACTCACCCCTTTTGGATTAATTAAAGTAAATTGAATGGTGGCAATGGTCTGCATTAGAAACAGTCAACTATTAAAGCAAAGCAATCAAAATACAGTCAATTTTGAAAAAATCCTATTAAAAATTTTTAACTCTTTTTTAAAAATTTTCACTAAATACTAGGGGAGAATAGAGCTGATACTTTATTACCATAATAGAAATGAAAGCTATGAAAAATCGGTGAAAACATCCTCAGAGTATTGAATCTGTGCATCTTAATGACTATTGCTGTTGATACACTGAGCCACACGATGGCAGTGTATTGTTGGATAAAGACGAGGAGTCTGCTAAACTTGTCTGAAAATCCCCTTCACAAATCATACTTTTACCTAGTGCTACAGAAACTTTTGTCTTTGGGGGTCATGGAATCCTAATTTTAGCGCAAGAAGGATTCCCCCCAGGTTCTGGTTACATATACCCACGAAGAAGCTCTCTGAAAAACAACCCAAGCTTCTTTCCGCTAACCCTAGAGCATGAGAGTGATTTGAAGAGGTTGGAGCTGATTCTCCATCCCAGATTCCATGACCATGTGAACAGATCAGATCTTTGGATGTCCAAGATAGCTCCGTGTCTCTGCTCCTGCCGAAGCCATATTAAAACTTGTTGGATATAATAGGGACAACAAAGGAAGATGACAATTCTGATGTGTTTTGTAAGAAGCTCCCCAGAATGGCCTTTGAAAGGTCACTTAGGAAAGCCTGGGTCAATTTCTTTTTGAACGCTGGGCACTCTGGTTTCATCAGCTGCTGGTGCCTCTCTTGAGGTGGAGAAACAAGGAGCAATTAACTCTCTGACAGATGAGGAGAAATGGAGTGTCTGAGTGCTCGGACACTGATCTTTCCTCAGGGTCAATTAGTGATAACTGCTAATCTGAGTGTTTCTGGGAAGCTAAGTTTTGTGCAGAACCTTTTCCCTTCCCTTGGTCATTAACTGCCCAGACAAGCACCCACTGCACTGCTCGGGGCTGTTCCTGTGAAGCCAAAGAAAGGGATAAAGCTGGTGAGGAGAATGATGCCACAAAATTGCTGTGTCCCATTTATTTGTTTGCTTGCACACTGGAAAAATTCAGATGTGCCAGACAGGTAATTCAGTGCTGAAGCCTGAGGGATACTTAAGAAACCAAACAGCCAGAAAGAGGTTGCATGAAGTGCTCAGGGAGTGCCCTGCTGCCTTCTCTCCCAAACTCTGCAGACACAGAGAGCTGTGGGCAGGTTCAGTTTTCCTGGAAAATTATAGATCTATGCAAGTGGAATGGGAGCAGAACTTCCCAGGATCATGGATGCGTTGTATGACTATGGATGTGATGTATGTTGATGTCAGGAAAAAGGTCACAGCACATGGATGGCATCCTCCTGCCATGTGCTATAGGCAGAAGGTGTGGGATACATTCAGCTGGAAAAAGTGGAAGCTTTTAAGCCAGCAGAAGTGGTTGCCATGAAACTCTTTCTAAGCCTCAAAAGTTACTTCCCTCCATATCTACTATGCCTCTTGAAGCTTACCCATGACCCCAGGACCTTTCACAAATCTATTATGTGAAGCAGAGATGTGTCCTTAAAAATCTAACACTAAATTCCTTTTGATTTCCCAAATATTGTCATTTGGCCTCAACTTTTAGGAGCTGCCAAGAAATGGTTTTGGTTGGTGGAGTGAAACATTGAAAAACTGTCATGTGGTTGCATTTGTAGCAATGAGGCTGGGCCACCTGCTTTCATCAAGGAATAAAAATACTAAATTCCTGCCTTCCCTCATGTGTCCCCCCTAAGGATTTCCTTTCATGTTTCCAGTGTCTGTGATGCCCATAAGGTCATCTTCAAAGGACTCAGTTCCCCACCTGTGCACCACAACCAAATTTTGAAAAGATATTCATGTCCCAGCTGTAGAACACACTCTGGACACTGTTATATATTTTCTCAGTCAACTATCTTGGGTATATGGGACATAATTAGGAAAGGCTGTAAAAATCAAACTGTGATCCTTTTGTGTTCTGAAAAACAGACCTTCATTGAAAATCTTTAGGACAATATCTAAAGAGCTTCTGACTTTGTCATCACTTTTTCCGTTTCATAACTGACTCACAGATTGATGAGAAATAGCTTGCACTGATACCAAAAAAGAAAAAAAAAAAAAAAGAAAAAAAAAAAAGCCAAAAAACCCTCAAAAGAGAATGAATGACTAAAACTCTAAAAAAAAAAAAAAAAAAAAAAAAAAAAAGCTATACAAATGCAATAGTTCCTGAGGTAAGTTCCTTCCCTCTGCCAATATACAATAATTTATAGAATATTTTCTTCTGTTTTGCCCTGTCTGAATTTTCCCATCTGATAGACTCAGGATTTCAGATTTTTAATTAGGATAAACATTCTTTTTCATGCTTTCATCTCACAGGTTTTTTGACAGTAAAAAATCATCACCTAGTGTGAAGTCTGACCCCATATTCCCCAAATTTTTGTCCAAGGTTAGGTAACACTGCTTACACACATTAGTTGGCCACTCCCTTATGAAACTAATTAAATGTGTTCTACTCAAGCACCTTAATAATTTTCACTTTTCTCTGAAGTCTGTCCAACTTCCCATTAGGCTTTGTTACAGTCATCAAGATTAACAACAAGGATTTAATTCTGTTTCTCAGTTTCCAAGTCATCTTAATGTAGCTTAAGAAATAACACAGTAACATGAAGAGAACAGCAGGTCCAGTAAGAGATTAAAAGAGCAGCATGATTCTGAATAAGCTGTAAACTTTTTTTTTTTTTTTTTTTTTTTTTAAATAAACCAGAAGGGCAACTAAGAAATTATTAAAGGAGCCATCCAAGGAAAATGCCAGTGCTAATGTGTTTCACAGCCAAAAAATGACATTGTTTTCAGCAAACAAAATCTATGGAATAGTGCATATGAAATGTGAAACAAATATGTGATAAAAGTCAGGACGAGATTCATTTAATTGTGGATTCCAGCAGTGATATTTCAGAAGAGATTTTCCAAAAGAAGGGGAGACTTTGGGGCTCATCTATCCCTAGTTTTCTCAAAATCTTTTCTATACAAAAAGGCAACAAGGAGCTGTTGATGCATCTTGTAACTG
The DNA here is from genome assembly GCF_036169615.1 of Heliangelus exortis. NCBI lineage: Eukaryota > Metazoa > Chordata > Aves > Apodiformes > Trochilidae > Heliangelus > Heliangelus exortis. The sequence continues at coordinate 28,249,551 of NC_092428.1, read as the reverse complement.
ATGTTTATTTATGCACATAGCTATATATCAGACACAGGGGAGCTTCTGGGTTGGTTTAGGGAAGGTCAGATTTTTCCCACTGAAGTGGAGCTGTGAAATATTCATTCCCTGCAGTTATTTGATAACTTTCTACCTGTTGCTCTTCTGACTGGTGAGAATTTGAAGATGGTGAAAGCAGCAGACAGCTTTCTGGTGCATTTCTGAGGTGGCACTAATGTTTTGGGTGGGAAGGTGGATAGTTTCTGTGACATGATGCAGCTATAGCCTTTGTTTTACTCCTCTAGGTCCCCAAAACTACATATATATACATATATACAACATTAAATAATTACTATAATAAGAATATTTAACAAGGTAGCAATTCTATAATTTTTGGTAGCACTTCAACTTAGTTTTCAGTCATATTATGCCTTCTATGTCAAATCTTCTGTCTGTGTCTGCTTTGACATGTTTGTACTGCTAATCCTAATTCCAGTCTCCTGACACAGTTGGAACACAGGTGTTGTACATCCTAATGTTGAAAAGACAAAAAAGGGAGAAAAAGGGTACTAAAGGCTGCACAATTTAAAATGAAAAGTTTAAGCCATTCAATAAAATCCAGAAATGAAGATACCAGGGCAGATGCCTGTCTGTGAGATTGCTGTCCCTAAACCCAAGACATTTTATGTTCACATGCTTGGCTGATCTTCATCCTCAAACCTTTGTGCAAGAGTTTTTCAGCTGCTGCAAGGTACCTATTTGTTGGAGGGTAAAAATTCACTGTTACTTTTCTAGGCCTAAAAAATGCCCACGGGGGGGCTCTTGCCTGCACAAAAGTGCTACAAGAAATCCCTCGAATGTCCTCAAGGAGCTTAGTAACATCATCCTTGATTTTGTTTCCACACCTGAGCCTCTTTCTTTGTTAACCTGTTAGGAGCTGCCAAGTGTGATTCTGGTGTGTAGTGTTGTAGGGCAGATGATTCTTTTGGTAGTTTTCCAGTCATCTTTTTGGGAAAGTTCTGTCTCGTTTGATATTCTTGCAGCATGTCTTCTGGTTTCTTGGCTTCCATGGCTTGTTCATAACTAGTCAGGATTCTTTCTGATTAAAGGTGTGAGGGAGTTGTGGGAATTAAGGTTCTTTCTTCTGCCCTTGAACATAACCTGGTAAGTTTAATTAGGGAGCTGAGTATCAGAAGAGCTTTGTTCTACAGCTATCTGTCCTCTGATTCCAATTCCAATCTTAACAATTTCTTGTAATATGGAAGAATCTCTCTTATAAAGCACTTTGAACCCTCCTTGGTTCTTACACACCTCACATGACAGTATGAACAGAACACAGTGTTCCAGGTGACACCATCATGTTTAACTTTGCTTTGTATCTGTATTTTTTTTTATTCTTTTCCTCCACTTTTTCTTATTTCTTGCTGGCTTCTGAATGGTACATTCACCAATGCCTACAAGCTTCTTTGTTGGATTAATTTGGACTTCAGTGGTGTTTACAGGAAATCCAAATTATTTTTCCTGAAGCTACCCTGTGTTTGTTTTCCTTGCATGACACTGGGGTTTTGTTGATAATCTGAAAGATCATCTGGATTGCTGGTGTCTGATTTTAGATGTGCATCAGATTTCATGGTGCTGTTGGTCTAAAATACTGGTTCTGTGTTTCTGCAACACTGGGACTAGAATGATCAGCTTGCTTCAGATTTACACTATTGGAATTTTAAGCAGAGCTTCATTGATTTCCTCTGCAAAGTTAAGCTTGCATATTCACTTGGCTGAAGAAAAAGACCACATCAAAGAGCAGAAATTAATCAATTGGGACAGTGTCAATAGCTATTTTGTAAGGACTGGCTCTGTGTTTCTGGAGCTCCTGTCATAACATTAATGATGTGTGCCATGCATGGGGATGCTCAGAAAGCAGGTCCAGTGGGAATAACACTGAGAAGTTATGAAGGTTTGGTCAGTGATTGAGTGCTTACAGGTTTGGTAGAGAGCGCTGTCTGAAGCCTCCAGGCTCCTTCATGTATGCCTAAGAAGTAAAGGTAAGCTATGAGTAAAAATTTATTGTAAAATTTGGGCCTCACAAGCAGGGTTTGATGTGAGCAGTGTGGCATCTCTTGGTCCTTTGTGAAATGCAGGGGCAGGATCACAGAGTTTCCCAGACGACTTTCAACAAGACAAGAGGACACAGTCTTAAGTTGTGCCAGGGGAGGTTCAGGTTGGACATTAGAAAGAATTTCTTTGCTGAGAGGGTGATCAGACATTGGAATGGGCTGCCCAGGGAAGTGGTAGATTCTCCATCCCTGGAGTCATTTAAAAAGAGACTGGATGTGGCACTCAGTGCCATGGGCTGGGAACTGCACCGGTGGGTCAAGGGTTGGACTTGATGATCTCTGAGGTCCCTTCCAACCCAGCTAATTCTATGGTTCTATGATTCTATGATATTCTCTCTGATTGGGTTATCTTTTATTTTAGATTTTTGTTGATACTGCATTTGGGTTTTGGGTGTGTTTTTCTTTCTGTTTTCAAGATGCATTCAGTTCAGCAGTTTGGCAATTGCAGTTTTGGTTCCTAATTGGATCCACGTTTGGTCCTGAAGGGGCAAATCCAAGTGATCTTTATCCAAAAGGTTTTTGGATTCAGGTTTGTCTGTCAACTCAAAGGCTGTTTTGTAAGGAGCTGATTTCCATTTTGTTCTCCCCTGTGTTTAACTTCCATTGGCTTTAAAGAAGGTCACACAAGGTTGTGGAGGGACAAAACAAGCACTGCATAAACACAACAGATACTGAGAGTGGAGTTCCTGAAGATGATATTGTGCCATTCTGAAGATGTCCTTGGCTGTTCCAGAATGCTTAGATAGCAACAACCCTCAGGAATGCTTTTATCATCTATGTTTGCCCAAGAGTCTGCAACCTTTCCTTTCAGATGCTGGCCTTACATGGTTTCCTGTGCCTCCCTCACCTCTTGAGCAGATTAGTGGAGTACGTGGTATCTTGAGTAAAACACTGCAGTCATTGGAAGCTTTGGCTGCTGTGGGAAGTGGCTGCTGCCTTGTTGAAAGAGAATGATCCAAGTGTTCAAAGTCCTGAAGAGTCTGAATCCAGTGGGATTTTGAAACCATCTGTCTGGATGACTTCTTGCTGCAGGAGTTGATGTTACAAGAATAGAGGATTATAGCCTCATCCTTTCTTTCTTCCCTACTTTAAATCTTGAGGGAGCTGGACACAAGGAGTAAGGGAGCCTTGGATATGTGTTTAATTTGCATTTTTTGTGTGCTTTGAACTTTTGATTGGAGCATAATATTTTTCTGTTCTCACAGATTTTGCTACAGAAATGACTGATTTCAGTAGGAGGGAGTGAGGAGCCTCTACTGAGAAAATACCTGCCAATTAGTTAATTTGGGCCTTTTTAACAGGGTTTTGTGGATTCATAGATTTGTGGGGGTGGTATGCATGCTGGTTTGTGGGACAAACCATAGACAAACAAATATGAATCATGGTCAAACTTTTTGTCTTGTACTGCAAAACCAAACGCCACAGGTCACCCTTGGTTACTTTTAAACATAAATCCAGAATTGGTTTCAACTTTGCATCATAAGTCTGTTTAAGCTAGGCATAGAAATTAAATGTCATCTGCTCTGGTGTATATATCAGGTTAATTTACACAGGCAGAAGTAGAGACATCCTGGCCAGCAGTTTACCTGAAAACAGAGGAGCTAAGTGTATATGAATCCCTCTGGATTCATACTATTGGATCTCTCTTTCCAGGTTCAGGGTGGGTGTCTCACACAGCACTAACAAACTCTTCTGAGCTTGTCAATAGATTTTGTACTTTAGACAGAGTTTAAGAAGATAAAAATCTTAAAAAAAAGTATCTTAAAAAAAAAAAAATAAAAAAGGTAAATCTTAAAAAAAATTTAAGAAGAAAATAATAAAATTGTAAATGCTTTCCAGGACTCCAGGACTCTTGTTTTGGTCTTTTGTGATGTTATTCATATGATGGTATTTAAAAGACCTCTTGCTGTTATTAAAAAAAAAAAAATGCAGCTGTCTCAGGCCTAGACCTTTAAAGGTATTTGAACACTTCAATCCTGGGCACTGCCTGACTGTGATGAGCCTTGTAGCTAAATGGAGTCCTCGGCTCCAGGATTCCCTCAAAATATTTTTTAGGAAAGAGCTGAGTAACCTAGAGAAGTCCCACAGATGCCAGCTGTGTGGAGAGAAAATCTTACTAGCCAAGGCAGGAACATCAAGGACTCTGATGGGACTAAGATGGTCTTTGATCAAGCAGGCAATTCCTTTAGGATTCCTAATCATGGAATCTCTTCTGGAGCTATGAGGCATTGGTAACAAGAGAAAAATTCAAGTCTCCTTGTCAGAATACCAGAACACCAGCACCTCTCTCTCTCACTGTATACATCTGGACAGCAAGTGTCTTTTAGGCATAAGTATGCTCAAGGCATCTGAAAGGATCAGAAAGCACAAGCACTGAAAAAATGGGAAGCCCTGCTTTAAAAATCCTACTACAGATCCTGAGGCATCAGCTTGAGGCTGAAGCTGGAGGCAGTTTATTAGCATCTGCTGCTTGGCAGGAACTCAGCTACCTGCAGGCTTGGAAACATGCTGCAATAGGACTTGGAGAAAGCAGAAATCCTTAACTGGTGAACCTAGGCCCTAGAAAGAGACCTGTCCATAATTTACCTATTGCCCCTTTTGTACCAGTTTAGAAGCACCAGCCAAATACAGAAGCATTTCAAACAAAACACCCTATAGCAAGAAGATTTAGCAGTGAATTGTAATGAATTATGACTGTAATTGCCCATCTAGAATTGTATTTTTGTCTAAAAACCAGAAAAAATAATAAACTGTACCATAATAAGAGCAAATAATGGGATCTATCCACATAAAACCTGTTCATCAGTAACACACTAGAGAATTTCACATGTGAGTACAACTGCTTCCCATCTTTGTGATAACTCTATGTATGCAGTTGTTTGAAGTTCTTGAACCTTCAAACACCTGCAGGAAGACACAGTTTAAGAGAACTACTTCAGGGCAAACAATTTTCTGTCCAGCAAAAATCCTCATAATTGCAAACAGTATAAAATCTTGCAAACACATGGATACAGAGAAACATCTATTACAGGCGAAAATGCTTGTGCCAGTAAGGTTGCCAAAGGACCTAGAAATGGAAATAGCTTTCCAGCTTGCTTTCAAAAGCAATTTTACAATTACCTCCTGTAATTTTCACTGAACATTAGGTGGCTCTGTGAATTTGAAAATCCAGATTGGTGTATTGCTATCTCTGAGTGCTCTAAATGCTGGAAAGTTGCTCTTTCTGATGTTGAGCAGTGGCACCTCAGGGAAATCAGCAGTTAGACTGTTGGAAAATCTAAAATTTACCATTCAGAATTAGTGAGTTCTTCCTGCTTCTGAAACATTGTTCTTCCTGCCTTGAGTCTGGAGAGGTACTGAGTCCTCCCAACACTTATGCAGTGCTATGGAAAATGAGTTATGGATACCTGTGAAAAATTGACTTTAAAGCCTCTTGTTTGAGTTACCTCAACTGTAAAATCAAGGTGATTAAAATTAAGTGTGCCACTTTTGCACTGATTAAATAGCAAGCATTGAAAAGTTTGAAGAAGGAAGGGTGGCTAAAAATAGTTGTACATGGCAATGTTCGGGCTGTTTATGTGCTCGTGTTCTGCATGATCCATTTATGACTGGGAAGACAACTTTAAATTAATGTCATTCCAAACCCATTTATCTGTAGAAAGTGCCCCTCAGATCTTGCATCTGTGAACAGAAAGATGCATTTGATACAAGCACCCTGTCTTCCCTGTGGCTATATACAGTATTTCATCTCCTATTAACATAATCTATCTCCAGAGAAGTTTATAGGCCTTGACAGACAGTACCTCGGGTGAGAAAAAGGATGACAGAGAAAATTTACTTTTACAAAGTCAATCTTTCTGGATCTGTTCTTGGACATCTTGACACCAAGGGCTATAAACATAGACTGGAATCTGAAACCATTTCTGCAATGACCTTGTTTTAGAAAATACTGTTCTTATCTGCTTGCTCTTGCTCTTCTCTTGGCAGCCACTCCTCTCTGTACATTCCTCACCATGTGCTCCTTATTTCTTGAACGCTCCCTTCATATTTATTTTTTGTTTACTACATGTTTTTATTTGAGCCATGCAGTCTGAGGACCTACTTTATGCTCCTACCACAATTATGTTAGTGACCCATTTGATTTGATACAGGCTTCTTGTCTCTGGCTGTTTCTTTTCCATTTCTTTGGAAGAAAGCTTTTCCAGGAGGAGGACTGCTCCTGCATTGAGCGCTGCATTAAATTATACTTTAATGGTAGTAGTTTTGTACATTCAAATTTAAAATTGCCCAGTCTTTATATTAGGAAAAAGAAGGTCACTACTTTCTAAATAACAGAGCAGTCACACGCAAGCTTAAGGCAAAGGATTGAAAATAGGGATTCAGTCGGAAATACAGTCCTTTGGAAGAGAGATGTCAAATGGATTTGAACAGTGTTTTTACACATATTTCACTGTTGATAAACAGTGTCAAGAACTTCTTTTTGTATGAAATGGTGTGCTGCCATTCTGAGCAAACCAAATGCAGTTTCCTGTGGTGCTGGTGTTTTATGTTGTGCTTGCACCCTGCCCATATGACAGACATCGTCTGCAAAACTGATTTTAAAGTAGCACCTCCATTTCCTTTCATTGCCCAGTGTTTCAAAGCCAGGAGACCTTGAATGAACAAAGATTATCTGAGGTGTGGGCACATTATCTCAGTGCATTTGCTGTGTTTGGGTTTCAAAATGTCCTTCTTGAGATCTGCCAGTGTCACCAGATCCTGACAGCAATGCAGTCTCTCTTTAAGTGTATTCTGCCCCTTTTTTAACCAAAAAAAAAAAACCCCAAAACCAAACCAACAAAACCCACCCAAAATCCTGAAATCCCAAGTTCTTCTTGTGTAGCAGACATCTTAAAGCATCTGAATCCAAAATCTGTAACAGTCATTCTGGTGACGAGGAACAATCACAGTTCCTGTGTCCCAGCTCAGATTAATGAAGTGCCAGCTAAAGACTGTCTGTCTCAGAAATGCTGGCCTGTGTTACATCCTCTGTTATACAGTCCCCAAGATACCAAGGCAGCTATGACCTGACCTCAGTGGTTTAGGGCCTGATTTAAAATTTTTGAAAGCAATGGGACATTTTCCACTGATCTGAATCAGTTTGCCATCATGTCTTAAGTAGAAAAAAGCAGAGAATATTTTTGTTGTCAGTAAAAACCCTGACAAACATACATGCATAGTAAACTAAAATAATCAGCTTTGTCTTTTTCTAAATGATAATCTTCACCAAGAAATAAAAAGCAGACCTTTTATTGCAACTAACGGGGTCAATGCTATGTGATTCTTGTTTTGGCAATGAAGAGGTAATTAATATGACTACAATATGTTTTTTCAAGGGATTAAAACATCATCTTTATGGTACTTACCTTTAAGCAAGTTGAAACATTTAAAGGAGTACTACTTTTTCTCCTGAACCAATTTTTAGTTTGTTGAATTGCCAGAACTAAGCAGTTCAGTAATAATTTAGGCTGAACACTGAAAGGAATGTCAACAACATTCTTTTCTGCTGGCAAAGAAGACTAAAATAATAAATCATTACTGAAAATGCCAGTGTCAAATCCAACAGATTCAGTAAGAGAAAGGATGTTTCTTGTATTGTATACGGCAGTTTAAAGATTTTAAAGAGGTATTAAAAGTGGCATTTAAATGAGAATGGACAAATAAGAATCACATCAACTCACAGATTTATGCTTCATCGAAGTAACATTTAAATAATGTTTTTTTAATTTCAATTACATTTTAAGTCAGTAGAGCTCTGCCATTTTTTTTTTCTTTATCTGTTGTTGGATTCTGAAGTCCAGGCCAAGCTGTATTCTCATTTACATTTGTGTAAATACAGGAAGTAGCTTATTTTTTATTCTATTTTTATGCAGCTGTTGCAACTAATTCAACATTCATTTATAGAAGCAAAATGTATTGCATATTTCAGTGATGCTAATCTTGTCTAAGAGGAACTACTTTTCTTGGAAAGAGTCATGACTTTGTTACGTGACTTTTGGTTGTTACATGTTGTACAGTTTGACTTTTTAGGTACTTGATACCACTCATGGTAATTTTTCACCTTTGCAGGAACGACTAAACAATTCATAGTTTTTATTTTAGCATACTCCATGTATAAGAATCTCCAAAATCTGTTATTGATGCCTTCTTCAGAAAGATTTTACAGCAAGTGAGAGTGGTATGATCTGACTGACCTGGCATCCTGTTAGTGATGAAAAAAAATTGATCAGAGGTCTCATGTAACCTGTGGTGAGAGAAATCAGAGACCGAGCAGAAAACCTTCCACTGTTAATTTGGGATATTATGTACTTTCATTTAGATGTGTGTGCCCTCATTAAAGGTTCCAAAAATAGGACTATCTGGTAGTTAACTAAGAAGGTACAGAGAGAAGCAGCACATCAAGATTTTGAGAAAATGTTAGAGATGCTTAAGACGCCATTAATTTCAGACATTTTAACCAAAAGTAAATAAATTACTCATAGTGATGAGTTAGCCTTTTAATTTTTACAAATGAGTTAGTTACTGGAATTTTCTTAAATGTTTTGTAAGAACATAGTTCAACCAGTACATTCATGCTAAAATATCTATTCCTCTATGTCTAGGAGTATTTCTATTTTTCATCTGTGTGGTTTACTATGCTTTCTCTACCCATGACTAAATAAATGGTATCATTTGATGATCTGAATATAATTTTCTACTAAATTTTCTTTTTAGAAGTTCTATGCTCTAAAAAAAAAAAAAAAAATAAAATCCAGCATCAGTTATATTAACAGACATGGGTTTCAAGAGCATTTCTAAGGCATGTCTTTTTAAAGAACCTTTTAAAACATCTTAGCCTTTTATTTTTGGATAATGTTCTTAGAAAGAAAACAACCAAATCATATAATGCTCATATACAGGAAATGTTAAAGGTCAAACTTATCAAAATATGTTTACAATGCTAAAAATATTTTCAGTATTCACCAGGCACCTATTAAGAGTGTCAGAGGGCTTTTGGTTATTTTTCATTTCCCTTCAAAATCCAAAATGTCCCTGTCCTGCTGCATTGTTAAATGTCAGATGGAATCTGGAAGTCAGTGGAATTCATTAGGATTTACTCCAGTGAGTAAGTAGTTTGTTCAGCCTTAGGTGGAGGTGTGGATTCCTCCCTATACTGGAAGTAGTGTCTTGTAAAACTGATCATATTATTTTTCTTGTTTACTTTGCCAACCTGCATTTCTGCATTTGACCTTTAAGCTTCTTTTTACACTCTTTGCACGTGTGTCCCCAAATGTGACCTCTTCTACCTTCTAGAGCCAAGGTGAGGTGGGTAAAATCTAATGCACATTATAGTGCTCACTCCTCTGATTCATTCTGTGCTGATCTGGAGGATCTAGATGGACATTTTTATTATATATAATATATTGTTATATTATACTCTCCACACAGTTGTCAAACATCTTAGGGAAAAACCCAACAAACCTTAAGCTAACATGTACCTAAATAAAACATAAATGTTTGTTTCCTATGAGTGATCAATCTGTGGAAAATGCATATAATTCTAGTTTCAGATTCTCTCCTTGGATGCAATTTTTTTTTCTTTTTTTTTTTTTTTTTAATATCACCCTGGTCCTGTGTTGCTAGTGTTTAATTGGAGAACAGGAAGCTTCAGAAAGCAGTTAGGTAGGTGCCTGGTAACTCTCATCTGTTCTGTGTATTTCTGTGATGACATTTTTATGCACCACAGGTGCACAGTGAGAGAGTGGGCTCCGATGTCACTTGTTGAGGCTGACAGTTTTCTGAGTCCTTTCCCCTTTAATATTGTTAAATTCTGTATACTCAGGCTGGCACAGGGTATTTTTAAGAGGCAGAATTATTGCTTGCTCTGCAAATAACATTGCAATTTTGGTAATGATAATTAATCCTGTAGTCTGCAAAGCAAGGCTATGAATAGTGATATCTATACATGCCACCTGAGAGGTGCAATGTGTTCTCTGGCCATAAGAAACAAGGTAGGCAGAGTTTTGTCCTGCCCAGCTCTAGCTCATTGGTTATAGATTTGGCTGAGCCATCTGCCACTTGTATTGACTTCAGTGGAAGCCAAGCTGTTCATCCACCTCATTAAGCTGTGTACATGTTAGCAGGAAACATGGAACAAAACAAAGTTTAACATTTGGTGCCTCTTCAGCTTTGTTTCTTTTGTAACAATAAGCACTGTAGATGCACAGCCTGGCTGAGATTTTAAAAAAGCCTTGTCAGAATAACGTTTTTTACTCTATCTTGATGGGTGCTTATCTGGAGAGTGATGATGGTATAATCACATTGTTATAGAATAAATCTGTTTCCTCTGGGTTTTTTGTTTGGTTGTTTATTTTGGGGTTTTTTTTTGGTTCTGGGGTTTGTTTCTAACACATCTAGGAGGATGTATTAAAGGAAAGGGGGTTGTATTTCAGGAAAAAAGGAGTTCAGGACATAGAGTATGAGTTAGGCACTGAACCCATATTTTGGTTTTGTTCACACACCACCTAGCACAGTCCATTGGGCTCCACAGACAGACCCTTCAGCATGGCTATGATGGACTTATTGGGCACTTTCTACATATTATTGTTTGTAAGAGAAGTGAAAAAACCAAAGGGTGTGAGCAATGGTGTGGGCACTGGGGTTGCCATCTCTGCATTTGAAGGTAGTCTCCAAATGACTGTGTTACCAGAGACTTGTGAGCACCAGCCCCACAATTACAGTGTTTACAGCCTAGTTTTTACTGCTGTAAAAACATCCTTCTATGAAATGCTAGAGAATTTTATGCAACCTCTGTTCCCCAAGTGATGCACTTCCTACAGAAACTGTGATACCAGGAATGAGACATGTAGAAAAGTCAAATGAAAACTGTATAGTCTGTTCTTTTTGAAGAAACCCTTTTTTATCCTTGTGTGCTCAATAAGCTGCTTTATTGAAAGGCTGTGACAGGGGGGAACAGAACAGTTTTTCATTCTTTTCCTTACTCAAGAAGATTTCTTGAGTATTAATATAAAAGGCTGTTTTTAGGAAATGGGAAGATAGCAACTGCATCTAGGGAAGCAGATTGCCAGTTGACTCTGTAGTAAAAATAATTTCTAAGTTTTTAGTAAATGAACCAATAAGCAGAACTGGTGAGGTTTAAGTGCTGCATGCTGAGAAGCTGTGTAGCTGGAAGGAGGAAATGCAACAAAAATTATGCAGGTGACAAAAAAAATCAGGTATTGTGTGTTCAGTGATGCTCCAGATAGTCTGTAAGAGGAAACTCTTAAGTATGTAACTATTACTCTAGGAATTTGAATTGGGCAGACTGGCATAGTGCCTGATGAGGGATGTTTACCTGCTTTCTCTTTTTTAAAAATGTATCTTTTTGAAGATACAGCACTCTTTGGTCTGGGTATTGGGCTGGGGGCGTTGGACTTCGGTGCCCGATCTCTGTGTCTGTGTGTTCTCCTTGCACCAAAAGCTTTATTTAAATTTATTTATTTAAATGCCCACTTTACTCCCAGATCTCTGTGCCTAGTGTTTATAGCCTGCCTGATTCTCAGTACTACCCCATCAATGCCTCACTTAGGCCCTTGTAATCGTGTGTGAGGAGCCCAGAGCTCTTCTCCCTCACCAGCCACAGCTTTATGTAGCTCTCACAGCATGTGAATATGGCTCTGAAAGGGCACTGTGGTGATCTTCAGTTTTCTCATGAAATTTTGATGGATGCTAATGGATAACATGTATATGGCAGCTCTGCTGACATCAGAGCTAGGTTAGGCAGCTATTATTCTTGTACTGTCAGTTTCTACCAGCATATCTGAACCCTTTTTATGATGAACTGAATGGTTTGAGGCTGCAGCTTCCTGGGGATCACCTAGAATAAGAAGTGCTCTGCAGAGGCAAAATACAGTATAGAAAATCACTGTTCTTGATTGTGCTTGAGAAGTGTTCAGTCCCAAGTAGATGCTTGAGAGGGGACTTGAAGGAGACCTCTGCCCCAGGACACTGCAGAAATCATGCATTTCCCCATAGGGTAATCCCCTAACAAGTGCTGGGTTTGGTCCTTGACTTTAACACTGGCAGCTGTCTCAGTTGGCTCCCTGAACACCACTTTGATATTTCAGAGGCAAAAAAAGGTTCTTCCTTTCTGCTGCTACTCCCCTGTAATGTACCAAGCCTGGTGATGTTAGCTCAGTGAGAGGGGAAAAATTCCTTAGCAGACCCCTACTAAAACTGAATCACATAGAGGACAAGCTAATGAGCTCACTGAGGTGTTTGTAAGGACAGATATTCAGAGAATGTAGGTGACTTTACTTGTGCCATCCTTTTCAAAATCCATCCATCTGCAGGTTTTTTTAACATCTTAATAATTACATTGAATTCCTGTTACGTTTATAAAATCTCAACCTTTAAACCCACAGATTCCAAACAATCTATCAAAATGACCATAAAAATGACAAACTTCCTAAGGAATAAATAATAAAAATAATGTCTCTTCAGCCCCAGAGCGAGATCATTTGGTACAGTAACCGTTTATAAAGTTTTTTTTTCTTTTTTTATTTCTTTCATTGAAATGTACCTTATATGTTTCTAAGGGAGGTGACAAGGGAAAAATAATGCATTATTTTTTTTGTAGTTTTTTTTTTTTAATCTATATAGCTAATTTTGATCTATATAAAACAGAACAAAATTTAACGTGCCTTAGTCCCTTGGTTTGTATTTCAGATTGAGAATCTAATTTTATCTCAAATGCATTTTTTAACTTGGTTCCTCCTTAAAAGGCAATACTAAACTCTCTGGGATTATTTCTGAAACTAGCAGTCACGTGCCTTCAAATATTCTCCTGCATTATTCAGAACACCTACAGCTGAGTGTGTAACTTAGGCAACCTGGCTTGATACTGAATAATGCAGTCACTGCCTTGACATTCAGAAAGGTGCCTGTACCCAGCAAATGCTATTTTTATGTCTCTTGTGTTGTTGCTTGAAGTATAGTGGCAAATTAAACTGCATACAGTATTTTTTTTTTCCTGAAATCAGACTATTTGGATGTGTATCAAGTTTTCCTTAATTGTTTGTTTTCCTTCCCTTCCGCATTTGTTAATTATCTCAATGCATTCTCAGAGCCCATGATTAATTGCTATTGAAGTTCATTTAATCTGAAGCAAAACTTTCTGCTATTTAAGTCCCTTGTCAGGAAACCAAGTGTTAGAGGAGTTGTTTGGTTTCTTATTTCCGAGGCTGTTTAATGACAGCATAAATATTCAGCCTGACTCCAAATCCGTAATTAAAGCTGACTATTGGCCAGATGTTCCCCTTTGTTGCCTGGTGTGGAGCAGAGGGAAGAGCAGGAAGTCCCAATAGCAGCAGTCCCAACACACACTGTCCCAACACACACTGTCCCAATGGGTTTTGGCAGATGATGGTGAGGCCACACCTCGAGTCTTGTGTCCAGTTCTGGGCCCATCAGCTCAGGAAGGAGATTGAGGTCCTGGAGCAGGTCCAAAGGAGGCAACTGGGCTGGTGAAGGGACTCGAGCACAGATCCTATGAGGAGAGGCTGAGAGAGCTGGGGCTGTTCAGCCTGGAGAAGAGGAGGCTCAGAGTAGACCTCATCACTCTCTACAACTCCCTGAAAGGAGGTTGGAGCCAGGGGGGGGTTGGGCTCTTTTCCCAGGCAACTCTCAGCAAGACAAGAGGGCACAAGAGGTCTCAAGTTGTGCCAGGGGAGGTTTAGGTTGGACATTAGAAAGAATTTCTTTACTGAGAGGGTGATCAGACATTGGAATGGGCTGCCCAGGGAAGTGGTGGATTCTCTGTCCCTGGAGATATTTAAAAAGAGACTGGATGTGGCACTCAGTGCCATGGGCTGGGAACTGCAGCAGGAGTGGATCAAGGGTTGGACTTGATGATCTCTGAGGTCCCTTCCAACCCAGCCAATTCTATGATTCTATGATGTGAGTGATCCCCATGTAAGAGAGTCTGCAAGAACAGAAGCTTACAGCTGACCTGGGTGGTGAACTGAGCTGCTGTTCCACGTGCTCCTTTCCAGTTTAGAATATCCTTTTGTGCTGCTGCTTGTGGGAGGTGGGCTGAGCAGTTCAGCTTTTCCCCAGGGAGAGGCAGTGGGTTTCAGGATGAGATTGTCTTCTGAGACTGTACAGGGTTGGTGCAGGCCAGAGGGATGAGTCAGGTGTGTTGGGGTGAAGCAGTTTACTGCTTTAATTCTAACTTTAGTGGCACACCTTCTGTCCTCAGATGGAATAAAACTTAAAGGGAACAGAGCTAATGGCACAAGAGAAGGAAACCAAGGAACAAATAGAGGGAGGTGCTGAGTAAGGGTTTTGATTCAAAATTCCCTAGTCCTTGGATGTTTCATAGGGATCCTGGCTTGTGTGGGTGATGGCTTTGGTGAGGTGACCCAGGAGAATCTTGGGGTAGATTTTAGATTGTGATACATTTCACAGTGACCTCCTGGATTTAGCAAAGAACTGACACTGGGCTTGGTGTTAATGCCTTGAGTTATTCCAGGTGAACTGCTGGCAGTGCTTTCAAAATGTGAATGGATAGAAAGTAAAGGAGAATTAGACCATGAAGCATGGGAGGAAAACATTTTCTCGGGCTCCAGGATTGTTCACGGGAGGAGACCAGCCTTGTTTTATTCTCAATTTTGGAATGGCTTCTTCCTTACTTTGGAAAACTCTTAAAACTTATTCATGTATCAAGTGACAACAGGGGTGGTCTCTCTCCCAGGTGCTGGAACGCTGTTAATAAGCTAAAAATCACTAGAAGCAGGAGGTTCTGGCCCGATGGCACTGCAGAACCACATGGGAGAGTTCGTTCCAAAGGCAAATAAAGAGAATCCCAAGCCGTACAACTTCCCTCGTAATTGACACTTTCGGGGGACCAGCTACTGATTTCTGACTGCAGGTTAGCTGTACCTACACCCCCCCGACACGGCGAACAACCAGCATCACCTGTGCAAACAGCATCACCCGGTGTCCCTTACCAGCGCTTCAGGACCCTTTTCTCTGCCTCTCACGGCTGCGGGTGTCACGCTCGGCCGCAGAGGGGGATGCTATCACCCTGAGGGTTGGTTTTTTTTTTCTACTTCAGTAGCCGTGCAATCCGCATCTGGCTGGGCTGGGCTGTCCTCCCCCCCCCCCCCCCTCCCCTCCCGCCGAGGTCTCTGCCACCGCCGAGCTGCAGCCGCAGCCGCGGGGCCCTTGTGCGGCTGCGGGGAGCGGGCGGGGAGGGGCTGCGCAGCCCCGCAGCCTGCGCGGGAAGGCTGTCAGCGCCGGGCCAGGAGCGGAGGCTTCCCCTTGGCTCCCCGCACCGTCTGCAGGAAGGCGCGGCGGGGCGGGGTGGGGACGAGAGGAAGGAGTGGAGCCTCCCCTCGGGTGGGCAGCGCAGCTCCGCCGCCGGCCCATGCCTCGGCGTGCGCAGTGAGCGCGGAGAGCCGCGGGCGGTCGGGCCATGTCGGAGGCGGAGAGCGGTGCTGCAGGTAAGGGGGGAGGCAGCGGCCGGGGGTGGGGGGGGTTTCCGCGGCCCAGCGCGGTTCCGCTGCCGCCGGGTCCCCGCCGCAATGCAGGAGCGACGGGCGCGGCGCAAGCCGGGCTCTCCTCCCGGCCCCCCGGCCGAGCGGCTCCGGCTTATCGGGGGAAACGATCTGGAGCCATAGCCCCGTCCGGAGGAGAGGGAGGCGGCAGACAATGTCCTGACTGTGTCGGCGCAGGCAAGGCGGCCGCGGCGCGGCGTGGGGCAGGGCTGACGGACCCCTCGCTACCCCAGGGGGAGTGGATGGGTGGGGGGTTTCCGTGGGAAGGGAAGGGGGGGCTGCTGTACAAGGGGGGGTGCAGCCTGCAGCGGGGACCGAGCCCCCCGGCTGCTGCGGAGCTGCGGCGGCTCCTCCTGTGGCATTCCCGGGGGAGCCGGTGCAGCAGAGTGGGAGCGGGTCCAGGTGAAAAAACAATGCGGCTGCATTGCCGGACCGGAGCCGGCGTCGTGCCGGGGCTCTGCGGCGGGCGCGGCCCGGCGGGGCGGTGCAGCATCCATCCATCCCTCCCTCCTTGCCGGCGGGGGGGGCCTTTGTGCCTCTCTCTTCCTCGTGGGTTGGGGTCTCCCTTTCCCAGCAGCGGCCTGGGAGAGAAGGGGGAGGGCTGGGGCTGGCAATCAGGGGCTGATGGTGAAATAAAGGAAGGCAGATGGGCTGAAAAAGAAAGACCTGGCGGTGCGGTGGGAAAGAGCGGTGGCTGGGATGAGAGCCTTAGCATCCCGGCACAGCCTCGGGGACCAGCGAGGCGGAGGGAGGGGATCAAACCCAAGTGGTTCTGTTTTACCACGTTAAGGGGTCAGCGGTGACTTTGCGAACCGCTGTTCGCAACTGTTCGAACTGTTGACATATGAGCTGAGGCGATCTTAATCTTGCTTTGCCTGAAACACGGATTCTGTGGTTCTCGTCCTGGTAAAAATAATACAGACTTTGCAGGACAGGGGTGGTCTCTTCTTGTGTGGGAAGGGAACTGGAGGAAGGAAGAGGGTTCCTAAGATGCAAACGATACGGGTGAATAACCCCAAGGGAAGTGCAGACTCAGCCTGATTTAATTTGATCTCTCCATCCCTTCTTCCTCCCTCTCTACTGCAAAGATTTGAAGAAACTGTAATGTGACTGCCTCAGGTGCAGCCAATAATGTATGGGGAAACCTAAAAGGTTGAGTTTATACAGATCATAATGGGAGTTGGGGAATATTTTGAGTAAAATAGCTTAATTGCAGTGCAGCTGGAATGGAAGAGTCATAAAATATCTATTTTTAAAAACCCAGAAAACAATACTTAGAAACTAATTAAATCTTCAAGATGACCTGCCCTGCTGGCTTCCCTCCCTCATCTCAGAGCTTCCTAAATAAAGTCTCATGCCTTTAGGTTTGAAATAACCTGTAACAGTTTTCTAGCATGCAGCTGACAAAGAGAAGAGCAGCCTGACAGATTTGCTTGTCCTTTAGGTTTCAGGGTATCTCATGTGGGTTTTTTCCTGCAAAGTTGCAAGCTTAGTGCAGTGCGATGCTGAAATTAACTAACTTGTGACATGGGGAGTATCTATGCAGGTGGGATTTTGTTTGAAGACAGAAGACCATGTAGCAAAGCAACAATTTGTTCTGCGGGAAATCTTTATGTTCTTTCCATGCACTGGAATGCTAAAGCTGTCAGAGAAAAAAAAGGCTTCAGGATAAAATGTGATGTAGTGAGAGTTGTTGTATTGACAGTATTGAAGCTGCAGTCACTTATTGCAGGGTAGTACAATGCAAAAGAGAAATGTCTGTATGTAAAATACTGGTGGTGTGTGCAGTGCCTGCCAATCACTTTTATAGCTTCAGTTAGCACAGCACTGCGGTATCTGCAGCTGGGTTAGGATCAGCTTGGATGAAATTGTTCATACCCAGCAGTTGTTGCATGTAAAGCTTCTACTTACACTGACTTTTGCCATTTTAAAAGCTCTTGGCTTGTAATTGGGTGATGCTAATTCAGCCCACAAGTTTTCTTTTATGGCACTGTCACTCTCTGAGCTTTCAGGCTGAATATTTAGTTCATTCCCACTGGGACAGCTCTGTTCAACAGAGCTGCCCTGCTCTGCACCCTCAAAGTTTCCCTAAAGCAAGAGGTATGCTCTGTACAGAGGTTGCTTTAGTTGATGCACATCTGGTTTAAGGGGGGTTTTTATCCCAGTCTGGAGGGTCTGCCCAGGATGTCTCTCAAACACAATGGTCACCAGGAGCTGGAAGAGGTGTCCTCAGATGTTGGGTCAAGTTCAAGCATCCTTCTGGGGAGTGGTTCTGCACAGGAAGGACCAGAATCTGCCTCAGCTAAAAAAGGCCAGATCTCTGTGTGTAAATGTTGAGATTTAGGATCTGGTTTGCTTTCTGACTGCATCATGTAGTTGGGGTTATATGCAAGTTGACTGGTGTCACATCTTGTGCTCTTTCCTGCTGTATGCTTTTTTTTCATTGAGTTGATGTGACCTGCCATGGCCAGCTTCTTCCATTTTAATGGGAATGAAGTTGAAATATTTGAGTCTCCTTCTGGATGCCAGATCTGCAATTGTGACTAAGTGTGGATTTTTTAATTTTTATTTTTATTTCTTTTTTCCTTTTGAAGCTATATTTGCGGCAAAATATTTAAAAATCCTTATTTTTTTAGGATGTTCTGGACTATTCTTTTTTTTGCTGTCCTCTACTACGATTTCATCTATAATCACACCACACAACCATTCCATTCTTAAAAAAAAACCAAACGTTTTTTATATCCAAAGGATCCTCATCACTCCTTTTCCTGGATCTGAACTGGTTCATCCTTTTGACAATGTGTTAGATGGGATTTCACAAGTGTTTGACTTCAAAGAATGCACCATTTCTGTCTGTAGAAACTTCTCTCTTTGGCTCCTTTGGTTTGTAGGTAGTGTGAAGGAGCACTTTGGGTATTTTTTAGTATTTGAAAAAACCAAGATGGTTCTCAGGAAATGATAAGGGAAAATGTGAGATGAGTAAAATCCAGTGCATTCAAACGATGCTATTCCAAACAGAAGAAAAAGAACAGTCATGATTTTGGATATGAGTCAACCTGACCTTTTTGGAGAGTTTGAATACATTCGTTTTATTTATTTTTATAAGTAAAATAGACGTTGACTGCAGCTTACTGAAATCTTTTAGAGTATTTTGTTTATCCATAAATCACTTTAGTTGCTTACTTATTCATCTTCTGGATGGCACTTGTCACCTCTCAATCAAACAGCCTTCCTAGTTGAAAATATGTGATAGTCCAGGGTGCATGTCTGTCATGCCTGCTTGTTCAGCTCTGTTTGTCCAAAGGTGAAAGAAAGAGAGGAGGAGGGCTTGGGATCTGTTTCAGGAATGAGCTCTGAGGTCCATCAGTTCTGATTGTAGATGGTGCTCTCACTTCACAGATGTTTTACTGAAGAGTGTGCAGCTGGTGGGTGATCTAGGGTCACAGATGTTGGTGCTGTGCTGAGGGAATGCTGCTGCCAAGTCTGCACATCCATGGGCTGAAACACTTCTGATGTACCTGCTGACTCTTTCACTGTGACAAATATTCTGGCTCCTGGGCCATTAAATCCCAGCTGCCTCTCACAATGACCAAGCACGTTTTGGGTCTTAAAAAAGAACATTCCAGAATTCTAAATTCCTCAAAAGATGTTAACCATGGGCCATGTGCTGTGCTGTTAAGAATCATAGTGACGTGCATTTAGAATAAACAAATGTGAATTTCAAGTTTTACCACAACTGCTACTAAAGCAGTGACTTTGCAGTGGTTTAAAATCAGGACGGCAGTGGTGAACTGAGTAAGTAATGGAGATTAAAAAAAAAATGGGGATTAAAACAGGAAATTCCTCCAGAGGCTGTCTCAGAGGGATTTGGGAAAGGTTTTCATGTAAATGAGAAGCAAAATGCAGTCAGTTCTAATAAAGTAAGCAAATGAGTGAACTAAAATACTTAGAATATGAAGGCTAGAAAGCCTTTGTTCTTTACTCAGGATTTCACTGGATGATCTTACTCAGGACTGCATCAGGGTGTGTCAAGGACACCAGAGGATGGCTTTCTGCATTGCACTGGCTCCTTCCATCATTAACCTGCTGCTGGGGGCTGGTTGCATGTGAGAGTTGCTTGGTGCTTGCTGATCCAAATGAGTCTCTTTTGGGATTGATTTGCAGGGCTCTGGGCATGCAGATCAGTTCTAAAGGTGGATTACTTAAACGGACAGCAGCTCTGGAGAAGGTTTTTCTCGGATTTGTTGTTTCTTATGTAATTTATTCCTTGGTACCTGAGTCAACACTCTTAAGAGTGCAGATGCAGATCTTAACCCTGCAGAACTGCAGATGCAGTTTCTGAGGGATACTGAGAAAGATTTCCAGTAATTCTTGTCGTTTGGAGTCCAGAAAGAAGTGTGCATGTGAGTGGGTTTTCATAGTAGCAATTTCATCTCGTCTTAAGGAGTTTGATCACTTTGTCTCTCCAAAGAAAAACTCCTGCAGGACCTTACCCAACCTGCAGTGGTTTCCTTGGAGGGAAGGCAGATTGCTCTGCTTACACTACTTCATTCTCCCATAGGGAATATTCTGGGAACACTGCTTCAATTTATCTGTTTGTGGATTCACCTCATGTTCTTAGTGCTGCTCAGGACCACTCTCTAGGGTTGGTGTTTTGTCTGTCTCAGGGTTCTACAAACCTGAGCGCTCCATGGCCACCTGTCCCACACATCTTTTCCTTGCCAGGCTCTGTGCTTTTGTATTCACACTTCCTTTTTCTCCTGTTCCTTGTGAGGTCTGAAGAGTGGGTCTCTCTCTCTCTCTCTCTCTCTCTCTCTCTCTCCTCATTTTGGGCAATTTTTAATAACAACAATAAAATCACAGTCTCTTTAGTGTCTCCCAATCTTTGCTTGGGAAATGCATTCCTGTGATAATTTGATTTTATGGATTTCATCCTTGCTTGAGGACTCTTGATGCTTTCTCCAGGCTTAAGGATCAAAATCCCTGTGGTTACACCAGGCTGACTGGAAACTAAACCCTTTCCCTGGTACCAAACAGATCCAACAAATTTACCATCTCTTTCTCAAGTTTCCATGGATACCTTAGTAGAGCACACTCTGCAATCAGACTGGCAGGTTATGGCATTTACAAAAGCTTTCAGAGTTGTCATTCTGGATCTCCTGCATTCAAAAATCAACCTCTTGTAGTAACTCTCTTCCTCAGCCATGCTCCTGTGAGGATTTTAGTCACTTTTAGCAACTTCTTTGCAGGCTGGGGCTGTAGCATCTGCTTGTCACCATGACTCTGGAACTTCCCAGTTGGTTTTCTGGCTGATCAGTCTCATTCTCTGTGTGATGTGGATGCCCAGTCAGGGCATTTTAATGTAAGCTGGATGGGTGCTAGTATAATAACCTCTGGAAATGTAGTATAATAACCTCTGGAAATGGATTTTGGTCAGTAACTGCATGGTTTTATGATCCACTCTTCAAATATTAAATATCTACTTGCTTCTCTCCTCACAGGGTATTTAGCTTTAAGCCAGATAGCTGATGTGTTTTCATAAAATAAAAAGAAGGAACACAAATTTATTTTTCCATTATCTGTGAAATGTTCCTCAGAAGCTGAATCAATAGCCATAAACTATGGATTCACAGATGACTTTATTAACAAATTGTCACATTTGACACAATTTTTTTTTCAGTTTTTTAATAACTAGTATTCTCTTATTTTCCCATCTTTGAACAAAAAATGGTTTAATAGCCTTACAGAATGTGAAGGGATTTATATGTAGCATCAGTCATGCTGATTACAATGAGAAGCAATAGTAGCAACAGTTACCATAGTTTGGCTCTTCTTTCTTTGTATTATTTTTTTTTCTTTTTCATGGGGAAATATTTGTTTTCTTTTTTGCCAAGACTCCAAAAATGTATAAAGCATATTCGGGATTCCTGAAGATTGTCAAAATGAAGAAAATGAAAAACATTTTCCAGTATTTTTCCCAATTCATATTTCAAGAAAAAGGAGTTGCTTCAGTCATCCAGCTTGATGCATTGCAAGATACTTGAGAGTCTTGCAATGGCTGATAATTAAATTAGCCTATTGCTTTCTGAGCAAACCAGTACCATTAGACTGTTCTTCTCGTATCTGCTGGATGCACAATCTGGAAAAGCTGAACAATATATTTATTTTCCACGTTTTGAATAGTATTCCTTTGGTTATCTTGATCTAGAAAGGTAAATCTAGGATGGTGTAATTTTCAGTATACAATTGCATTTTGAGATGGTTCTTAAATAGGAACTTGCAGTACAATGGGGATTTTTATAACTGTGATATATTGATCTTGCTCTCCTGAAAGAAAAAAAGCAAACAACCAGCCCACTGTCAGCTGGCAAATGGTGTTTTTTCCCCAATGAAGCTGATGAGATTAAGAAATGGTGTGTTTTATGAGCATGAACTTATTAACAAGTTATTACAGAACCTAGGTTCTGTATACCAGTGTTTTGTTTCCTATTCCTTGTATCTTTCTTTGGAAGCAGGGAGGGTGGAGATGAGAGATGCAGGAAAGCAGTGCTTGCACAGAGGCAAATGGTGCAAGGCAGCTTGAAGGAAACAAGTTCATGGAAGGGCTTGTTAAAGGAAGAGGTTCCTTGGTGCATATTAAAGATGTCTTATTACAGAATTTATCTGTGGAATACTTA
Source organism: Heliangelus exortis (assembly GCF_036169615.1). NCBI lineage: Eukaryota > Metazoa > Chordata > Aves > Apodiformes > Trochilidae > Heliangelus > Heliangelus exortis. The sequence goes on along the minus strand of NC_092428.1, from coordinate 28,227,204 downwards.
GAAAAAAAATCCTGAAGAGTTGTCTTCCAGTGATTCCAGCTGCAAAATCTGTTGTTACCCCATGTGCATCACAACATGTAGCCTGTCCTTTCCATCATGTAAACTGGGATCAGTTTTGGCAGTCCTGGCAGTAGTGTGTGTAGCTGGCATCCAGGAGGAGAGCACTGACTGCAGGGGGATGCTGGTGAGATCCCCAAACCCCAGTTCTGGGGTCTGAGCAAGTTCCTGGCAAGTGGGAACCACATCAGGCCTGGGAGGGAAGAGGGAGCTGAGTGGGGGAAAAGCTGGGAAGCTCTCAGGGCATTCAAGGTGGAATTGGATTTAAGACCTTACAGTGTGGATGGTGAATGGGTTTGAGTTTAAGGCAGCTTTAGGGTCAGGCATAGCTAATGGTAAAGTTTTGGCTGAGGTTTTAGTGTTGTGAAGTATGCATGGGAGTGTAATAGGTCTGGGGGTATAATTAGTCCAGCTTACTAAGCATTAGCAAGGTCAGATCAAATTTAGGTAAAGTAGTTTAAACTACATCCTGTCAAAAAGAGGAGTGAACATAACCCATGTGGCATTTGCAGAGGGTTATTGCAAGTTCTTGTGTCTTTCTTTCCTCTTAAATTAATTTCACAGAAAATAAGTGGTGTCTTTTGGTTTCCCTTTGCTGGTGAGGTGCAGAAAAATTACTGTTATCCAGAGAGTGAGTGATGGGATGAACCTGGGGTCTTTTTTTGATACTCTTAACAGTTACATTAAAAACTTAAATTATCTCAAAAAGCTTGAAAGCATACTGGAAAAGTAATTCTTTCAAACTGTAGTCATTATGAAAGGCACCATAAAAGCATAAATGAAAAAGGTCAAAGTTGTAATGAGGAACGTATCTTATTTTTAGAATTTTTTCCAAGGAATCGAGAGATTATTATTATTATTTTTACGTAGGAAATTACTGTTCTCTAATTGGTATCAGTGCAATGAATGCCAGCTCTTTGGGTGACCAATTATTAAGAAAGGGTATCAGGAAACTTGGATTTGTATCAGAGTTTTGCTTTGGCTGTACTCATAGAAGAGATGGGGGTTGCAGTCTTCAAGAAAGCACTGGATGCCTACTGGCATTTTAAAACAAAGGACTCTGATTCCATTGATGGTAATAGCAGTGGCTTTGTTTCACTAGGAACAGAAGGGTCTTAATCCTGATATGAAATATGAGCTCTTTTTATTAAGCATAAGAATATTTTAAGTAGGATTTTTTTTTTGTATTTGCTTCTCTCTGACTTTTTTGTGGTTGTTGTTCTGCAGTTATTTTCAAAGGACATCTTTGTATTTGCAGTGAAGTGCTCTAGGTTGTCACATTCCATTTGGAAGCCATGACATTTTCTTAATGCAAAGCAAAATCTCAGCAATAGGAAAAGCTGAACAAGGTTTTCTTCAGCAAGGCAGGAGTTGCCAGCTAATAGCAATATGGGAAGCTCTTTGCCTGTTGTACAAACACCATTAGCAAGCTTTACTTGCAGCAAAATTATTTATGCTCAAAATTATAAACAATGTTTTGAATGAAAAATGATGTTTTGGTTCCATTCTTTTCTTGCCTGATGGATACCCCCTACCCATATTTCACTTGGGTCATCCTGTTTTGAAATCCAGAGTTATCGACTGGATAGAAAAATGAGGAATCTGGCCAAGATTTTGGTAGGACCACCAGGCTGACTTAGGCCATAGCTCAGATAGCAATCACTTTCACCAGCTGCTGGATGGCTGGAAATTCCAGAAAAATGGTTATCACATACGTGGAGGTGTTTGATCTGAGAAAATGATTGTTATGTGCACAGCACATTCAGTTAAGGTGGATTTATTGCACCCATAAAGATCAGCTGCAATAGTGGCATTTTTAGTACATCTGATGCATCTAATTGCTGAACTCTGCACCTGGTTCATCAGCCTACAAATAAGTGGGAGGCTGAGTGAATTTGGCTCATGGATCAGTGCATTATACATCTCAGAAAGGGTTATTGCAGCTTTCCTTTGGAGCCAGGGGGTTGTACTGCAGGGATTCCCAGTCAAGAGTTTGGGAGAAGCCAGATAAGGGTGAAGGACCCAGGTCTCGAACCTCAGGCAGAGCTGCATTGAGTTCATTGCATTGAATATAATGGATTGGGGATTAAAAAAAAAAAAGACCTAATTTCACAAGAACTTCTTGAAATACTAGAAGTATGCTCTGAAGTGGAATGGTATTGATATGACTGTTGATTCAGAAATCATTAGAAGAATTTAATGAGCAAAGGATGGGTTTGCAGCCACTCTTGCAGGATAGAACTGAGGATAAAAATGAATTTAAGATACATTAATTGGGATGTAACAGTACCCACTGGTGCTCAGGCATATTCCTACAGAAAGCTGGTTTGATAGGGACTCTGCCTGGTTTGCAGAAGAGCCATTAGGGATACAGACCATGAGGAGTTCCTTTCACTATCACTGGGAAGTGAGGTCTATGGGGGTTCAGCAATTGTATTTCTCTCCCAGCCAAGCCTCTTCTTTTGTAGTCATGCTTCAAGTACTGCAGAATGTGCCTAAAAAAGGTCCACACTGGGGTTTCTGATGGCAGGCTTGGGGCTTGGTACCTTATTTTATTCTTTTTTAATTTCTTTTTCTTGTTGTAGACTGGTGACATGAGACATACTCAGAAATTTCACCCCTGAGTTGACTGCATTTTTCTGCTTTAGAATTATAGAATGGCTTAGGTTGGAAGGGACCTTGGAGATCATCTACTCCAAGCTGAATTTATATGAGGTTAAATATTTAATTAAAGCCAAATTTAATAGAAAAGAGCTTCTCTGTAGCTGCCCAGAAGAGGTTTTTATTTAGCACTACCTTAGTGATACGTGTCTGAGGTTTTGCAGTCTTAATGCAGGTTTAAGCCTTCTGTCGAAAAGCTGATTATCTGTGACCAGAGTTGTCCATGTCTGATACTTCCAGTGGTTCACTAAAACTCATTTATCTGGTCCTCAATAGGACTTTCAGATATTCAGAAGTGTCATCCAGAGGAGATCAGATGGCAGTAAATGAACTTCTTAGTTAAGTAGCAAGCTTGGTCCTTCTCTCCAGATCTCACAGAAATTCAGATTCAGCTGAACATGCTGTTAGAGAAATGTTCACACCAGACAAGCTGAGTTTTTATAAATGCTGTGGACTTTGCTTTTACTCTGTTCTGTGAGGCTTAAAGGTTAATCCTGTATTGCAATTTTGTCACCAGTGGAGTTGGAAATCTAGAGGGTGGCTGATCATTTACTGAAAAACAGAAGAGGCTTAAGTGATGAGATGTTGTAGGAAACTACAGAAAGCACTCGTTCATGTGTTTAGATTAAGAGAAGAAATAATTTAAATTAAGTCTTCTAAACCAGCAATTGCAGCTAATATGATAATGGACATGATTCACTATTAATACAATATTTGTTCATCTCATAATTTTACCAGTCCTGCAATTGTTTGGGAATTTGGAAAAAAAAAAAAAAGAAAAAAAAAAAAAAAAAGAAAGAAAAAAAAAAAAGCAAAAAGAAAAAAAAAAAAAGGCGAAAAAAAAGAAAAAAAAAAAAAAAGCTGAAAAAAGTGCTGAAACAGGCTTCTCTTTTTGCCCTTTCTCCTTTGGTAACCTTGGAACTGCAGTAGATGTTCTTTGGCAACTGCTTACCTTAGCACTGAGGTCAGAAGTTGTAGTGATGTGCTTAAATTAATTCTATACACATCTACTGAAATTGTCAGAACCCCTGATAGAGATAGAGACAGTCATATTGCAGGTTAATGATTATAAGCATCAATGTGCTCATCAAGTAATTTGTGTCCTACATAGAAGATTGGGATTTGAAATATTTGTGTAAGTATTGGAAGACTGTATAATTTACATTCTAAATCATATTCCTTAATTTTTTTTTTTTTTTGGCAGATAACCTGTCAAGAATCAAGTATTTATTTAACGCATGCTGTGTAGCTGGGGTTTGTCACAGTGTGTAGTATGACACAGACAGAGATCCCTGGTAAACATGGGAGATAAAGCTGGAACTTGGTCTCTGTGGGACACTACGTGTAGGCATTAAGAAGTCATCCTGCTTTTAAAAACTGTTCCAAAATCCATGTCACTATCCAGTGTACCTTTTAAAATCTTTTTTCTTTTCCCTTTTTCTTTTTTCCCATTTTCTGTTTTTCCCTTTTTCTTTTTTCCCTTTTTCTTTTTTCCTTTTTTCTTTCTTCCCTTTTTCTTTTTTCCTTTTTTCGTTTTTCCCTTTTTCGTTTTTCCCTTTTTCGTTTTTCCCTTTTTCATTTTTCCCTTTTTCGTTTTTCCCTTTTTCGTTTTTCCCTTTTTCGTTTTTCCCTTTTTCTGTTTCCCTTTTTCTGTTTCCCTTTTTCTGTTTCCCTTTTTCTGTTTCCCTTTTCTCCTTTCCCTTTTCTCCTTTCCCTTTTCTCCTTTCCCTTTTCTCCTTTCCCTTTTCTCCTTTCCCTTTTCTCCTTTCCCTTTTCTCCTTTCCCTTTTTTCCTTTCCCTTTTTTCCTTTCCCTTTTTTCCTTTCCCTTTTTTCCTTTCCCTTTTTTCCTTTCCCTTTTTCCCTTTTTCCCTTTTTCCCTTTTTCCCTTTTTCCCTTTTTCCCTTTTTCCCTTTTTCCCTTTTTCCCTTTTTCCCCTTTTCCCCTTTTCCCCTTTTCCCTTTTTCCCTTTTTCCCTTTTTCCCTTTTTCCCTTTTTCCCTTTTTCCCTTTTTCCCTTTTTCCCTTTTTCCCTTTTTCCCTTTTTCCCTTTTTCCCTTTTTTCCTTTCCCTTTTTCCCTTTTTCCCTTTTTCCCTTTTTCCCTTTTTCCCTTTTTCCCTTTTTCCCTTTTTCCCTTTTTCCCTTTTTCCCTTTTTCCCTTTTTCCCTTTTTCCCTTTTTTCCTTTCCCTTTTTCCCTTTTTCCCTTTTTCCCTTTTTCCCTTTTTCCCTTTTTCCCTTTTTCCCCTTTTCCCCTTTTCCCCTTTTCCCCTTTTCCCCTTTTCCCCTTTTCCCCTTTTCCCCTTTTCCCCTTTTCCCTTTTTCCCCTTTTCCCCTTTTCCCTTTTTCCCTTTTTCCCTTTTCCCCTTTTTCCTTTCCCCTTTTTCCTTTCCCCTTTTTCCTTTCCCCTTTTTTCTTTCCCCTTTTTCCTTTCCCCCCCTTCCCCCCCTTCCTCCCTTTCCTCTTTTTTTCTTTGTCTTTTTTTTTTTTTCCTTTTTTTTTTTTTCTCTAATATTCACATCATAGCCTGGACTTGATGATCTCCGAGGTCTTTTCCAGCCTCAGTAATTCCCTGATTCTTCGACTGCAACTCAGGTTGCTGGCAGCCCTCTTCCCATATTCTCTCTTGAAACAGATGCTTTTTTCTTCCAGATCACCCAAAAATGTGTGTACTGTCACACAGGTTTTTCTGGGTTGGATATAGAGCTATAAATAACTTCTTAGGGCTGATAACTAAGGAGAGGCTGGGAGATAGATTGCTGAAACAGGTAACAAACAGAATTAATAACAAAGAGAAACTCTGAAAACACAACTGGGGATTTGATGTCTACATTTTTGTGCTCTAAAGCCAGGTTCTTAAGAGGGGGAAATGAAGATTTTCCAGAGGTGTTGGGTCAGTATTGCAATGTCCTGGTCTGCTCATGAAGTGTTGGTTCAGGTCCAGTCAGCAATAATAGCAGGATGCAAGGAACCTGTTTTTTTACTAATTTGCCTTTTTTATTTTTTTTTCCCTCTTTGCTGAATGATTGTGTTTCAGTTCTTTGAAAATGCCTTGTTGATGGTACAGAAATTAATCTGTTTTGAAAAGAGGAAGAAATAGCACAAAGAAGGCTGCTAACAGCATCTGAAGCTGATAGCAGTGTCTGATTCAAATAAATCTTAACAAACCAAGCAGATTCTGTGTGCTTGTCACATTTGGCCTGTGGCTTTTTGTACTTCACCCCAAGAAGAGTAACATGATATTTTCTTGAAGAGCAAGTACAGGAAATGTGAATATTAGGCTTCTGCAAATGCTTCTGAAGATCAGGCTGAACATGCATATTATAATTTGAACAGAGATAAACATTATTATAAGACCATCATTAAGATTTAGAGGAAGATTTTTTTTTTTCCCTGTGGGCAGATTATTCCATGGTTACCTAGTGCAGAGTTTTTGCATCTTTAACACAAATCTGAGTCCCAGGAACCAGAGGTTCCTTTATGAGGAACCTCCTCCTAAAGTAGAGGAGAGCTCCTGTGTCATCTTAGAATAATTCTTTGACTTGTCATGTCTAGGAATTACATGCTATGCATAAATATGCATTTTATTATGTGACACATCCAAGTAGGTGATAAAAATAAGATGAAATTTTATTTAATATTTATTATGGTTACCGATATGCAGAGACTTATTAAATAATTCTGCTTTACATCCAATTGGCTTGTATTCTAAAGAAGAGAATTCAATAAAGGCTTAAATATGGGGGCAGAGATGTATCAGCATAACCAGGGTGTGTGGCATCTCTTCTATATTCCAATTTCATAAACTATTGCAGTCTTCAGAAGAGAATATATTATATAAAAATCTGCCCGAGTCATCAGTGCTTAATTATTTTAATAAGCTATTTCCTTTTCTGTCATCAGTGAGGTAAATATAAGAAGGGAAAATACAAAAAGTGCAAAAATACAAATACAAATGGTTCATTACAGTATTTGTCACTCATTTGGGATGTTCCTTTAAATGTAATTTCAGTATTGTATGCAGAGTAGAAATATTTCTTGGTTTGTTAATAATACTTTCCTTTTTCCCAGCTGGATTCTGTCCTTCAGTAATCTTAACAGCTGCAGGATGTTTCAGTGCCAAGTATATTGAAGAATAAGCACAGAGACAGTATTGGGAAAGTTTCAGAATAAGGGTACATGATGAAATAATTGCAACTTCTTAGTGCATTGTCAAACTTATATCAGCTTTTTTTCTCTTAATATGAGTCTGTCCTGTTTTTGATCTCACAGCTTGTGTTTAGTTTCTGCATTGACACTTAGGCCATTACTGTGAGTGTGCAAAGTTCAGAATGCTTGGATCATCTATTAATTCTGAATAATTTGAGAAGAGTTTTAAAATTATATATGGTAATGTAATAGGCAAAAGAATGAAAATTAGTTATGAAGGTCAGACAAACATTTTAGAACCAAAACTGCAGTCCTTATGTCTTTAGCATATTGTAAGGGCAAAAAAAATGTATTTTACATGGAATCTGTCAAGTTTACTTTATTTTAGCAGATTTGTTACAACAGGAAAATAGTGCAGCAGCATGCAAAGGGCCTGTCCTACTCATCCTGCCTACTAAAGATTTGTTCTTTCCTTTCAGATGCAGTTTCCACATCTGCTTACTCATCACCAGCCAAAAGTTTGGGAGACCCTGGAATAACTCCACTGTCCCCATCACATATTGTGGTAAGAAATGCACTCTTAGCATAAAATGCATGTTGACATTCCTTTATCCTGCTGCTTTACTGGCTGTAATTATTTTAGGAAGCTGTCATTGCCCCATGTGCAATGCCTTCTAAGCTGTCCATAGTCTTAAGGAAGGTTTTGGTCACATTGGAGTTGGAGACACAGTTCTCATTCATTTCATCCAGGTCTTGGTTTTGCTTTTTTTTTTTTTTTTTTTTGTCTGCTTGCTTAGGTAATAGATTTGCTTCTGTGTATTTTTATATCAAAGTTGGGAGCTTCATCATCCTGAGGGTTCCCAGGTCTGTCACTGTCTTTTGTCACTGGATTTGTTCAGGCAGCCCCTGAAGTCTCATTCTGGTCAGAAACATAGATGTGATATTCAACAATAAAATACAAATTCCCAGACAAAAAAATCTTCATGAGAGAGAGAGCCTTGGAATAGGACTGTTTCTGTTTCTTAAGGAAAAAAAGCTTCTTTTAAGCTTTCAGAATAAAGCAAATGACCCATAAAGGCAGTGTGTTTTAATCTCATGCATGTCATGTTCATTTTGTTGAAAAATTCCCATTAAAACTAAGTCCCAACTATTTTTAAGACCACCTGCATCACCTGTAACACAGCATATGCACAGTGTGTTTCTTGATAATGCAAGGGATCGTGCTGAGGACAAACTGCTACCCTTGTCAGAGCTCTTTCTTAGATTTCTGAATCAAGTTCAGAGTTTTGTCACATTTCTCTTCAGGATTTCCAGATTACTCTTGTATTAATTTTTGCTTTTATTCCCTTTTTTTTTTTTCATGTAGTCTAGAGCTTCCTTCTTTTATTTCAGTCACTGATGTGTTGATACCGTCTTCCAGTTAAATTTGCTTCTTCAACTCTTTGAGGAAGACATAAATAACATTATTCTTGTTGAAAATATTTATTAAGAAAACACAAACGAGGTTTTAGTTATTTGAGCCCAAACCTTATTACTCTCATTTCTCCATTTCTGTAGCCTGTTACTGAAAAATTCAGGAGCACTATAGAAAGGTGCTGGAAGTAGAAGGCATGGAGGTAGTTGGAGATATGTGAGGAAGGTTGTAGTGTTCCTTGTGCCATAAGGATGTTTGGCTGTTCCTCTGTAAAAGATAATTAAAGGTGCTTCAAAGTGTTATTGAGAGTACAGGCTGAGCAGCAGTGGTGGATGCAGAGGTGACCTGTACAGCAATGGGTCAGCAGGGCTGTTCCATGATGGTTTTTCCTTCATATAGGATTTATGTTAGGTGACAGCACACTGGGGAGTGGCACAGCCCCTCATTTGTTCATGTTGTGCTTTGTATCACATCACTATGATTTGGGCCATAACCATTTCACCTTGTAGTTAATGTTCCCACACTGCCCTTGGCTGAGATGTTCAGGGATTTGGGGATTATAGGTAAAGACAAGGAGAAGGATTAAAATGCACTACAAGCAGCTGAGCAGCTTCCTACATTCTAACACAGGCAGGAGGAGATAATTCATGTAGTGTTTACAAAATAAGTGTTCTGTAAATTCCTCATAAAAATGATAGTGGGGCATAAACTTATTGCTATATATTGTATATATTGCTAATATATTGAGTTGTATATCGAATTGTATATTGAATTTCCACTCTCATTGCAACGTGGAGCTTTCTGGTATCAACTTTGGTCACAAATGGGGTCTCGGGGCAGTCTTTATTTCTGCTGAAGAGCTATGCACGTCTCAGAGAGCAGAAATCCTAAAGGGTAAGACAGGTTACAGATATTCTCATGAGTGACTCGGTGTCTGTTTTGCTTCTGCTACTGAACAGAAGGACTCGGATGCAGATGATGCTGTAGAACAGATATTTCTTGTTGTTGTGGCTATTGATTTTGGCACCACATCCAGTGGCTACGCCTACAGCTTCACCAAGGAGCCAGAATGTATCCATGTAATGAGGTAAGGGCTGCAATGCAGCATTCACTTTTCTGTTGGGATAACATGGATTGTCTGCATTAGCTGTAGATGTGCAGGAACCTGAATAGTCCACATTTCTGTGTTGTTGCCACAGTGGACACCTTTCTTATGGTTATGTTTTTGGTTGCATCTGATTTTATTCTAGTTTGCTTTAGTAACCAATGTGGATGCATCCTCTCGCTATTCTTTTTCTGAGTTAACTTGTGGAGTTGTGTAAAAGGAGGGATAAGTGAGGAATTTTTCAGGGAGCACTGATAGTTATTGCTAGGATGCCCTTACCTGAGAGATTGAGAGAAGCTCCACATTTATTAAGAGTTATGGTATTTCCCTGGAGCCACCTATCCCCTCCAATCCTGCTTCTATACAGGTGCCTGTCCAACTTTTAAATTACTTGTTTTAATTACAGACTCTGTTAGTTCCTCTGGCTGATTTAAGCTTTTTAGCATTAAATTTGAATCAGATCTCTGATAATGAACCAGGCATGAATGTGAAAATTAAGGTTTGATGTGAAATCTATCCTGTACCATTATGTTTGCAAGGGACAGACCGTAGGTGCTGTTGTGTAGGGTTTTTAAAATTTTTTTGTTTCTTGATTAAATCAAAATAATATTAATCTATGCATATAAATCTAATCCAATATAAATGCAAAAACTATAACTTCATGTACTTGAAAGGATTGGAAATAACAACAACAAAACCAACTACTATTATCATTATTACTACTTAAAATGGCTAAAGACCAAAATATCAGTAATATCAGAGATAAAAAAGATGTGTATGAAGATCTTAGCCATAGAAGTTCTTAACAGAGCTTCTGTTATAGCAGTAGATCATGGACTATTTTAGCACTGTAATACTGAGGACAAAAGGGAAAAAAAGACTTAACTTGCTGTCCAGTGTAACATACTGTGGTTTTTCTAAGCAAAGATGCTTGCTGAATCTTGCTCTCTAAATCTCAGCAGACAGCATTGATTTTGCAGTCCCCCTGCATGGTTGATTTGTATGTGATTGTGAAGTATTGCAGAGATCTAATGCAGCTGGGTGATGGGAAATAGTGTCTAAAGGGAGGTAAATTTTGGGATGGCATTGGGCCCCCCAGTTGCAAAGTCAGCTGCCATTTCCAGAATGGAAAAAAAGCCTTCTCTGCATCCCATCCACCTCTTATTAGTTTTTAATTTATTATTTTAATAAATAATAATTTTAATGTATTATTAAATGATGTAGGAAGCTGCATGGGGCATGAAGTCCAAGGGCTGCTGGCTTATCCCAGGGTACAGGGGTGTGGGGTTGAAGCCCATCAATTCCTGTTCTCTTTTGACAGCAAACAATTAACCATATTTCTTAAAGAAGCTGGATAAATATGATAAAATGAGGGGAGACATCTCTGAAGTCCTGTCTGAGCAAGTCTAAATCCCATGTACTGTGTTGGTCCTATGGATTCTGTAGAGATTTTATTATGTGAAATCACTGCTGTTTCTAGGGATGTCCTTTAAGCACTTTGGACTCAAAAAGTTACCTTTGGACCTGGTTTTGCTTTTGGGTTCACACTGTACTGCAGTGATTACAGAGTAGGTTCTCCTCCTGGGGTACCATGCTTCCTGCTGGAGAGCACTGAGACATTGAAATCCAGGGCCATGTGGCCAGCTGAGAGTTTATTCCAAATCTCAATTGACATTTTATGGTTCATAACACCACATTTTGTTTCTTAACCAATAATGATAATGTCATTGTGGTTTTAGACCTGTGTAGATATATTGTACAAGATACTGATATAAATTTAAGTAAATTAATTCATATATTTCCAACCAGAAGGGAGGAGCAAATTTTTTGGGGGGGAAATATATTTAGATTTCTAACCAGTATTTCAATGAAAAATATTGTAATACCAAAAATTATTTTTATTATAAAAAAATACTGTTAGAGAAGGATTTTTTGAAAATACAACTGAAAAGGATTTGTTTGAAAATACAACTGAAAATTGATGTAATAATTATATATACACTGATACATATTTATATATGTACTTATGTATAAATATGTATAAAATATATTTCAAAGCATGGTATATGTATCAAAATAAGGCTTCAGTAGCTCAGAAGGTATTAAGTTCAAACTCTGTGTATAATGAGGCATCCATGTACCATAATGTACAAATATTTCAGCAGAGTAAATGTGACTTCCTGCCCTTACTCATGAATGTTAAATTAAAATAAAGCATACTCATGATGCATGCTCCTCTTTGCTTCCTAACATTTTTTCTACCTTCCCTCTTCAGTGTTGATCCTTTCCAGACATTTAGTTTTCTGACTGCATTTTAACAAAGCTGCTTTTCTGTAAATGTCTCAGTGATGGGTTTATTTAGAAGGTTTTGCTTTGGAAAAGAGCAAACCCAGAGGGCTTTAGAACCAAGTTCGATTGTAGTATCAGCAAAGTTGTGATTTTAGTTGTGTAGTAGACAAACTAAGTCATGTTTTTGAGTGTGTGTATTTGTTTGCAGTAGTTAAAACATCAGATTTACTGTTTTATCCATTTTAAATGGTCCTTCACACCTGTTAACTCTTACTAGCTGACCACAGCTTCTGTAGAGATAGTTGTGGTTACCTTTAAGCTCTTGTTGCAGAGTAGTAGTAGATGTTACAAGTGCTATTTTTTTGCATATCTTGAGACTGAGTGAATGCAGATGAAGAGCCCAGCCCAGCAGGGCAGTGCCTGAGCTGTAATGGAAGGGATTTGGGTGCTGTGGTACAAGCTGATGTTGCCTTTGAAGGGAATTCATGAGATCTGACACAGTTCTGAAAAACTCCTGTTGATTTATGTGCACTTACCTGAAACTATAAATGTTTTGGCTGCTGGTTAAATAGCAGCAATCTGAAGGTGAATGTTTTGCAGGTGGAATAAAACGCCTGTGATTACAAAACAACATGCAGCCTGTCTTTGGAAGGAGGGAGAAAGTGGTCTTTTTGCAGTGTAACTTTACTTCAACCTTCAGAATTTTCCTTTTCCATCTCTTCCCTGTTGGATTGTAATTTTTGGCAGACACATCCCTGTCTTTATTCTGCAGACACAGTCCTAGAGCAGCATTTGGCTGAGTTTTGATGACCACTCTGCTTGGTTTCCTTGACTGTTTTGTTGCAGGTCTGGATTAAATTCTCATCACTCTGCACCATCCCTCTCTTTGCTCTGTCTGGCAGCCAGGTCCGTGTGTAAGGAAGGGCATTTCTCTAACCTTAGTATAACCTTGTGATCTTTTTCCACACTGTCTTTTCTCTTGTCTCTCTTTTCACTTTTAATACAGTCAGATCCTCTGTGGACAAATGGATCTATGCTGCTCTGATGGGCTACTGCACTTTATATCACTCTAGAACTGGTCTCATGTCTGAATTTAGGCAGAAATATACCTTGAGTAGATCTTTAGCTCTGACCCTGAGTTGAAAAAATATCCCCCACATGTGTTTAGGGTACTGCTGGCTTGTATTATGCTATTCTTACCATCATTTGTAATATTGGAACCCTAAAAAAACCTGCAATTGAAAATGTTGAAATCCCAGCCCTGCTGACAGAAGTGTCCATAAACTGGAGTGATGCCAGGGCTCAACCTGAGGAGTGTCACAGTCAGGAGTTACCACCCACTTGCCTTTGTGTGGCAGATGCAGATGCTGCTCACCAGAAAAGATGCCACACAAGAATATCTTTCAAGCTCTGATTGCAGATGGGGAAGTTGGACCTCACATTCTGTTTCTTTATCGCTCTTTCCGTGAATGAGCTGTAATACAGGTTGAGAACTTGAGAACTTTAGAACTTGCTGAGCAATTACCATGTCTTGTTTCTGTCAGGAAGTGATGCCATCAATTCTCTAGGTGGCTTGCAAGTTTCAGCCCATAGCACTGAGCATCAATTTATCTTCATTTAAACTGCACCTTAAGCGTACTGAATCCGGAAGGAGAAAATGTGCCCACTGTAGAGAAAAATAAAGAAGTATTGTTATTAACAGCATCCTATTTATGGAATTTCCTACCTATGACTCAGAATGAATCATTAATGATCCCAAGTGAAAGTGATATCAGTCTGTCTCCTCTCTTCTTGCAGCGGATGTGTAGGATGTAAAGTTCTGGTGAAATAGGCAGTGCTTTCTGTTCTTGGGCTCTGGGATCCCAGCTTCTTCACACTGGACCCATATGTTTGCTCTAGCACTTACTCAAAGGTTTTGGAGTTGACCATGGACATCTCTAGCAGCAGGTTAGAAGAAATGACCTGGAACAGAGTCCTTGCATGTTGATGATAGCTCAGGGGCTGAGCAGCAAGAGTAGAAAGGTTTAGAAGAGTTTCTCCAAGTGGCTGAAGGTAGAAAACATTCCACTTATCATCATCATGCTCTTTCTGCTTCTAGAGCAGTGCAATTGCCCTCTACACTCAAGTAAATTTATAGATACAGGATTCCCTGCCATTGCTGATGCAGAAGAGGTCAGATTTTATTCTCTTTGGTGTAGCTGAATGATCTGAAGGGCTCCCAGCACTTCAGGAGATCTTGTTCCTTTGCTAAGTATAAACCCCTTGGACTGCAGTTTTCCATTTCAGTTGTCTGCCTTGGTCTGGACTTCAATTAATTCTCAGTTGGTTCAACTGTTTCTGAGAGTGAAATGGAAAAGAAAACTTTTTTTTCTCCATACTTTTCCCATGTCACATAAGGAAGTAGCACAGAACAAGGCAATGTTTTGGTGCCTCGGAGCAAGGACTTCAGCAGTAGTAGATTATGAAAGTGTGTTTTGCTATCTTTAGAAAAAGTAATCAACATGTGGTTTAATAATGAATGCAGCTGCCCACGTGGTCGTAGCTTGGCTCCTGCTGGAGCTGCATTATCATTATGTCTGACAGCATAAAGGAGATTTTCCGCTGATGCCTTTTTAAGCAAATGTATGTGTATGTTTCCCATGCTGAAACCACTTGCATATGGGGCAAGGAGGAACAGTAATGCAGATTTCTTGTTCTTATGTTTGTTTGGGGTTTTTTTGTGATGGACAAGAGAGAAGACAGTGCTCACAGCCATCGCTCTGCTACAACTTTACACTGCCTGACCTCGTTGTCCTGCCATGCCTCCTCTCCAGTTCCTCCTGCATTTAATGGTGGTTCCTCTATTCGGTGTTCTTGCTTATTTCCTTATTTCTGTGAAAGAAGCCTTGAGTTGCTTTCACCTTAATACCTTTGTATGTCTTGGTGCTTCCTGAAGATACCTTCACAATCTTGATAGGAAAGTTTTATTCACTGTTTTAATGGATGGTGGTGAGAAAAATGCCTATAAGATAGTTGGGGGGTTGGGAAGTCTGCCTTCTTTTTGACAGAATAAAATTTTCACAGCATTTTGGGCATTTAAAACAAAATCCATCAACTTCAGGTGGGTAGGAAGTACAGTGAGGAGACCTCAACATCTGCAGATGTGTATTGAGTGCCAAGTGCCCAGGAATTTAAGCATATGAAGAGGTGTTGGTTGAACTGCTTTGTCTTGCTTCAGAGAGCATTCTGTGTCAGAAGAGGGGATATAACTGACTTCTCTGCACTGGTGTTCAGCTGATTTAAACAGGTTCTTAATTCAAAATGGGGTAAAATATCCTGTACGATTAAATATTCCTGGAGTCTGACAGTTGTGTAAGACATTTTGAGCATTTGGTTTTTCATTCATTGTGCTTACTTGATTTTTTTCTTTTCATTAAAATATTTATTAAATATTTATGTTGAGTTTTAAAATGTAATACTGTTTCCTTGTTAATTGTGTGCAGCTTACTTCAGGGAACTCGTATTATAAAAAACAGAGTATTAATATGTCCTCAGAAGTCATACAACTAACTGTGAAATTCATTGAACTGACTGAAATTAAAATTCCAGCCCTGTTTTCTTGGATGTGAATAAACACACTTGGTTTTGGTATTACAAGGCCTGTATCTTAGAAGGTGAAAGTGGTGTGTGCAATCTGTCACCAGGTTTGGTTTTCTTGTGGTCTGCTGTTTTTGCTGCTGCCAACTCTTACTTACTGAAGCTGTTTCATTTGCTGGACAGACGATGGGAAGGTGGAGACCCTGGTGTATCCAACCAGAAGACACCCACAACCATCCTCCTGACACCAGAGAGGAAGTTTCATAGCTTTGGGTATGCAGCAAGAGATTTCTACCATGACTTGGATCCCACCGAATCAAAGCACTGGTTGTACTTTGAAAAGTTTAAGATGAAGCTGCATACTACCAGTGTAAGTAATAACCAGTTCACTTGGGTAATTCTGCATCTGCTACTCAAATTATCTTCCTGTGGACAGAACTAGAGTTTTGCCTAAATTGTCAACTGGATGTCAAGCAGCTCTGTTTCTAAAAATAGAGAGCAAATAAAATAAATTAAACTCTTCCGTTAACGTTGTGATTAATTTTGCTTTTCACTTAATTTGGCAAGTATATTTTGCCAGCCTTTCTTTCTAGATCTTAGAAGCTCAATGTCTGTTTTACTTAGATCTTCGTTCCTAATTTTCCTGAGTTGAAAAACGCATAGTTCTTTAGGGAGGATGCATGAAGTTGGTTTGTTTTATAAATATACTCAGAAAGCAGAAATGGAATACAAGAGCCATATTGAACTCTAGTTCAGAGGAGCAAATTTACCCAGTTTATTGTCAAAACTGCAAGTGCAAACCATGTTGTTAATTTGACATTATTCCTACAGATTACATTTAAGTTGTTGGTGAGATGTGGGACTTGGCCTGTCCTTTCTGTATTATTAAGGTGTTTTGTGTGTTGGTGGGAAGCCAAAGATCTGTGCTTTTAACTTCTAACTTGGATTAAATACCTTGCATATGCAGCTTTGTTGCGATCAATTACAGATTAATCTATTGTAATTACCTAATATTTAGTCCATATTCCCTTTTCTGCCTGCAGTAGACATGGTAGGTGTTTAAAAACAAAGTCTAAAATAAGCAGCAAATGTCATGCTCCAGGAAATTCAAGTGATGAGTTAGATCCTCTTCAGAACAATTTTGTCGCTTTTTCCTAACCAGGTGGATAATGAAGAATTCCCTTTCCTCGAGCAGTGGGAACTAATTTCATGTTTATCTTTTACTTTTAATAACTTCTGTTTGTTTTTTTTTTTCTTTCATGTAGAATCTTACCATGGAAACAGACCTGACAGCTGCAAATGGCAAAAAAGTCAAAGCACTTGAGATATTTGCTTACGCTCTGCAGTTCTTTAAGGAGCAGGCATTAAAGGTAGAGTAATGCTTCCTTATCTAGATTGTCTGTATTTATAACTGGTATAAATGTGAGCTTAACACTTCTAACCTTGCCAAGCTTTGACCTCAGTAATGTTTGATGTAAACAGAGCAAGGCAGCTGTAGAAACTCCAGGCAGGCTTTGGGCTCCAGAGAGCTCACAATAGCCTGAAGTGATTTCCCCTTGCACAGGGGAAGCTTGATTCAATAATAATAAATGTATCACTGCCATGCAGAGTTCTGAATATCTTCTTACCATCTTTAATATTTTCTACTCCTGTTTTTTCTCTTGAAAAAACATTGATTTGAAAATTTAGAAGTGCAGGAGCTGAACTTGTGTAATTAAATTTGAGAGGGTGCCCTATCCTTGTCCCCTGTGCTTCTGCTGCTGAGACAATGGAATTTCTGTGTTCATGCAAGGATCTCCCTCATGGTAAAGAGTTGACATTGTGAAATGCAGCAGGGTGAGCATCTCCTGATGTCTCCTGACCCAACCTGACTTCATTGTCTTTATGGAATAAGCAAAGGGAAGTCTCACATTTGAAGTCTCTAATTTGGATTAATTTTTTAATAGAAAAATCGTTAGGAGTTCATCTACAATTTGGTGGCTTGAATATCACTGCAAGTCTGTATGAAGATGACCTGTTCAGGTGTGCAAACCTAGTGTGGAAATGGTGTAATGAAGCCACTGCAATGATCTGCACAGGGCACTTGATTGCAGAGAGGTTCAGTAAGTTGGCCCACGTGGGATTCTGCACTAGCACAGATTTATAGTCCCCATTATCCAAGCCAACTTAACTACCTGTGCACAACACTCCTTTATTCAGTTTTACACAGCTAAGCACATGCCAAAGAGCCATGATTAGGCTATGGGATTTTGGACCTGTGCTGACCCTTTGCGAGGCTGAATTTCATATTGTTGTGCTGTTATCTGGCAGCCCAGATACTCAACACACATTCATGCAGGAAACTTAACATTAGGGAGAACAAAAAAAAGGCAGACATCAGTGAGGGTTTAATTTGTAAATTCATGCTGTGTTCTGATGGACTGCCTCCATTTATGTTGCTTTTTTTGCTTTTTCTTTCCCTTACTGTGGCTTGTGTTGCTAAGGAAATTGCATTTTATTTCCCATTTCCCATCTGAAATGTTACAACACTCATTTCTTGTAATATTCTTTTCAGTCACAAGTTTGGGGTTTTTGGATGGGGTTTTTTTTGTTTGTTTGGTTGATTTTTTTATTATTATTTTTTATTCTCCAGTAAAAGACATGATCACAGTGAACAGTTTTGGAGATTTAAAATCTTATGTAAACAGCAAAATTTGACTCGAGTACACACTGGCTTCAAATGCACCACTGTAGCATCAATGTAAGCATAGCAGTAGCTGGGTCAGATCAGTTGGCATCAAGCAAGTATTGTTTAAAATAGCCTTGTTAAAAAAAATTACTTTCGTTTTTGAATGGGTTTAATTTATTTGCTGGGAGATCTCGGTCTATTCTTTAGGGCTACAGAGAGAAATAATCCTATCATTGAAACTGAAAATCCTCATCTTGTCAAAGCCTGTATTTAACTATATTTTGGGGTTGATGGTGGAGTCACAAACCTGACCATAGTCTGAGGAAATTTGCAGTGAATAGGAATGTTGTAGGGTGCAATCCCATGTATTTGCTGTGCTGCCTGGTCAGGGCTACATCCCTTGTTGAAGTTAGTAAATAAATAACTGTGATTTGTGAATTCCTGCTGAAACTAATCAGGCAGGCAATGTAAATGAAGTGCTGCTTAGGACTATGATCTGTCTGTTCCTAGTGACCTGTGCAGTATAAAGCTGCTACTTTCCTGCTGTGGATTTTTGAACTGCAGCATAGCAAAGCAAACACAACACCTTGGCACAGCACATGCAGAAACATTTTTTTTACATTCTAAAGGCCCGTTGTTCACCTCTCTGAACCTTCCCCTGTTTGGAGGGAAATCTGGATAGGACATATGGTAGGGACATTTGACTTGGAAACTTTCCCAAAACATGTCAGTGTATCACCTAATTTGCAAATGCAATACAGGCTTTCCTCTTTTTAAGGGAAAAAAAAAGGACAATAGAAGAACTAAATTAGTCTTGAATGTTTGCTTGAAGCAAAATTTTCAAGGAGCAATCAGTCTTTTTTTTTTTTATGGCTTAACTTCCCCTTGTTAACTGAGCTGTGAAAATCTGATTTAAAAGTAAATGATGTATAAAGAAGTCATTGAAAAATCCAGGTTGTAAAACATAATGTTCAGCAGTGATACCTCAAATATTTTTCTGCATATTAATCAAGATACAAGTGTGAATTTTTCAAGCTAACAGTAAATAATCCCATTCTGTGACTAAGAGTGTACATACACGTTCTGTGATATTCATCAGTGCATGAGCTGCTTTTGGAAAAACATAAATTCTTTTCTTTATGTGAAGCAGTAAACTTTTGGGTAGGCCTCCTTGACAAGGCATCAACCCAAATCCCAGCTTTTGGCACAGTAGAGCACTCTTTGAGAGGTTAACACTAATTCTGATTTGTAGCATCAATGTAAATGCTAAAAATTGAAAAGAAAAACTTACTGGAGCCAGCAGAAAATAATGTTTTCTTATATATTTGACACCCATCATTTTACATTCACCTCTCTTTTCCTTTTACATAGGAACTCAGTGACCAAGGAGGCTCAGATTTTGAGAACACTGAAGTCAGATGGGTCATTACAGTGCCTGCTATTTGGAAGCAACCTGCAAAGCAGTTTATGAGACAAGCTGCCTACAAGGTAAAATTATAGGCTGAGTGTAGAAATGCTCCTTTAAAGCCCTAGTTGATAGGCTAAATGATAAACTGTATTTGGGATAATTAGCTCTAAAGAAACTGTATAAAATGGTTTAGAAAAGAGTCAGATTAGCAGCATTGAAAGAGAGATTAACATTACTAGGCAGTAGCTTTAAGTCATATTTATTCACCTCTTAAATACCTTTTTTTTTTCTGTTTACTTGTATATATTGCTGTCCCTCAGTGCAGACTGATATTTTAGTTGTCTTGTATGCTGTATTCCTCCTGAATTCAGTGTGTGTGGAACAGATGCACTTTTGAGTTTCAAGAGAAATCTGATTTTAAAATACTGGACACAGTCTTGTTTTGTTATTTTCATTAGGTTATCACAGACTTTCAAAGTTTAAAAAAAAAAAAAAAAAAAAAAAGCAAAACAAACAAACCAAAACCAGCAGAAGAGGAGAAAAAGCAAAAGAGCCTCCTCAGTGGGACTTTTTTCCTGGTTCCCTTTTTCCCACAGTAGGAATGAGAGGGTTGTGAACCTGATAGTCTGGATATAAAATTAAATTGAAATGTTATTTTCACCAGTTAGAGGTTTATCTGCATTGAACTCCCAATATCTGCCCTTTCCATCTCCACGTCCATTATCTCAAATTCAGTTGGTGTCTTTGTTGCACGTGTTGTACCCATTCTTCTTTTCATCAGAATTCTTTATTTTTCGTTCTGTTTTATTTCCTTTTGGTCAGAGACTTGCATAACCTCTTGGCAGCTGCAATACACAGTGTGTAAAAAAAAACATCTAGCAGTAGTAAGCAGTGTGCAGAGTGCTCCTGGGAAGCATCCAGATTTTTCTAACTCTGTTTCTAATGTTGAGCAACGTTTTTCTTAACAGTCTGTGTTGTGGGATTGCTAAAGATAGTGCCAGAAGCAAAACACTCTTAAAGTTCTGATGGAAGGCCACGGTTGTAGGTAAATCTGAAAAACTAGAGACCCATTTGTTCTCTCTTTGTATATTGTTGTCTGCCTGCTGTCTGTGTGCATGTGTGCTCGTGAACCCGGGAGCTGTGTAAGGAGCAGGGAAGGCAAATGTAGATCTCTTGGCATTTCTCTTTTGTGGCACAATGGAATGGTGTTAAATAGTGTCTGTGTCTGTGGTTGTGTCTGTGGTTGTGTACTTTTATTGGCAAGCTTGATGAATAGCAAGGCCTGACAAGACTTTTAACTGGGGGTGTGTGATCAGTTGCAAGAAGACAGAGGTGTTTAGGGAAAAAATTTGTGTTTACCTGACACACGGTTGGGTTTTTAATTTATTTTTAATATTTTTTTAATTAAGAAAAGTTAAAAGTTCTGCATTGCCATTCAGTCTTTCAGATTCTGGTTGCTGGATCCAACATATCCCTCAAACCAGTATGTCCAAATGGATCAGAAGTTGCAGCCCTTGTTGGTAGCAACTGGAACATGTGAGCATCATACTGAGAGCTTGCTGTCCTAGGAATAATCAGGCTATTGAGTACAGAAAAATGTGAAAAGGCAGGGGTAGAAACTTTGTTACTGGAAGCACACTGAGTTAATATCACTAGTGTAAGCTGGGAGTTATCTAGTGGGTATGAGCTCTGGAAATCTTGAGCAATCTGTGGCAAGTGAAGTAGCTCTAAGAGAACAAAAATATTAATAGCTTCAGTTATTGGATCACAACATAAAACCAGGCCTTTCTGAAATGGTTAAGTAGTTGTCTAGGCAAAGCTTAAAAATACCTGGAATTAATCAAGTCAAGTAGGAAGTGTTGTAGGTCTGCTCCTGCTTCCAGCATCCACCAGATTTTGTCTAGCCGGCAGTCTCAGTGCAATGCTGACATCCTCTCATCTCTGTCTTGCCTTTAACAAAACATTTCTAACCTGCAACTCTTCAGCTGCCCATGGGCTCCCTCCAAGCTCCCTCCCAGCTGCTGTGCTGCTTTCCCATTTGAATGAGTAATCTGGGTGTTCCCTTCAGCTCTCTTCCTCTCTGTGTCCATCCAGCCTATCAACATTCTGCTAATTCTGTCTGCATGACAGAATTTCCTGTCTCCACATACTGCTGAGCTTTCATCAAAGCTGACTTTGGATCTCAGTTACTGCAGCATCATCTCCTTGGCTTTAACTCCTGTAATCTGGCCTGTTTTGTATCTTCAGAACATTACCACTAAAGGGTTTTGTAGCCTCATATTTGACAGGAAATCAGCCTACATTTGACTCCTTCATCTGTGTCATCTTAGACATAAACTGCATGTTCTGGACATGAACATCTGTAATGTTAACTCATTTTCCTCCTCTGAACATCCTGCTCATCATGGCTTTTTGCTGCTACCCTGCCTGCCCCATGTGTATTCATCTATGGTGCTCTTGGTTTCCTTAACTCTTTATACTTGAGTTGTTACGTCTTTGAAGCAGGTTTTTGCTTATTTATTCTCTTTTGTCTTGTCCTCTGGGGCCTTCTGAGGGACTAAGTCTAGTAGGCAGTAGATTTGCATATCTTCATAGCTTCACTTTGCTAAATCAAAACTCTTTTCTTCCTGAATAACAGTTCACAGACAATTCTTCCTATCCATCAGGCCTAATTTCTGTGTGTCCAGAAGTAGTTCTAAAGATCTGTGACACTTACTGGGATCTGATCACACTTGGAGAGAGCTCTGTGGCAAGAACAGAGTTTCATCTTGGGATGACCAGCTTTGGCTTAAGTTTTCTTTCCCAAATTCTTTGCTTTGGTGTAGTTCTGTGAGAAGTGCTATGTTTACCTGTCTGAGGAAGAATCCCATTCTCATGAGGAACTCTTACTGTGCGTAATGAATTCAAATTGCTGATGTGTTTTCTTATTTTGGAGCCCTTGGCAGAGTGGTACAGTTGGACAGGATGTGGGAAGGCTTCATCCTGCTCCTGGGTGGATCCTCACAGAGGCAGCCAAATGCTGAGCCCTGAGCCTTAGGTTTAGACCCCAATATGAAAAGGTGGCTTAGGTGACACTTAGCCACTTTCTGCTTCTGAACACAGCCTGACACTCACAGCCTCATCAGAATGGTATGTGGGTCCCTCCTCTGTGTCACCTGAGTTTGTACTGACACAAGAAAATTCTCTGTTTTTACAGTCTTCTATTATTGATAAATAGTAATAATAAAGCATGCATCCACTAACAAGAAAGTGAAAGTAAAAGTATTCAAGACCATCTGTGTAGAAATCTGCTGAATCTGGGTGGGTTTTAAGAGTTGGTTCAGTCCCAACACCACTTTGCTGACTTAATACATTACGCTGAGCACTACTTTAAATCCCCAAATCCAAATGAAGTTCAGGCACTGTAGATTGTTTATTGGAGAAGCACAGGATCCAGTATTCTTGGCAGAGTGGTTCTTTTTTAGCAGAGGCATTTTCCAGCTTATCTTTCAGTACAAATTCTTTGGGCACAGTAAGTGCAGAGTACAACCTGCACAGTACAATTCCTTGAAGATGTAAGGTTTTCAGGGAGAGTTAAGTCTAAGAGGAGTATATGAATGCAGAAGTTATAAAATAAGAAAGTAAACTATGTGCTATGGTCTAGAGATATTGAGGGTTCTTTTAATACAAACTGTTGGTTTTGAAATGGAGTTTTAGAGCTCTGAAGTGGATTTATTGTTCAATTGCAAATAAAACAATTTGCATGGTAAGCTTGTGTAAATAAACAGAGAGGCAGTGTAGATTTTAGGATTAAGCCTGTGAGCCTGGAATTCCAAAGGCTTTCCTTAACAGCTCCTATTCTGAGTATTTGTTAATGTTTTCACATCAGTTTCATGGTAGAGTGCACATGATGAAAGTTATTTAACACATTTTTTTCCAGGGCTACATTACATTACATTGATCAGTATTGCTCTGTAGGAAACCTCTGCAGAAAAGGAAACACCACTGGTGAATTACTCATGTGACAGCACATAAAATCTCTTCCTAGGAGAAACACGATGCAAAGTGTGTTTGATTTTTAAAAGTAAGACTAGAAAAATTTAACCAGAGTGATATCTGTGAAGATGAGCCACATTTACTCCTTTGTTAAGTATCTTTGGTACATAGAACACACACAACTGAAATTTATGTCTATTGACAGTGTAGCAGATTTCTGCTCTAAACTACATGAAAAAGCAATGATATTCAGGCAAGAGCAGCACTGGGAGGTTGGTGATTTCTTTAAAGCAGTACTTGTTAGTGGAGACAGATGAGGCAGAAGTATGTTAAGGCATCAACCATCCTGATTATTTGTACCTTCTGGGGGTCTCTTGAGTCCATGCTTTCACTTCTGTGATATTAAGATCTTTTAAATCATAAGAATTAAAATACTTATTAAGTGATCTGACTCTGCATCTTGTAGCAATGTTTAGGGAAGGATAACTAACTGAGGAGGGAAGGTTACAGAGTGGGAACTCGGCACAAGAAGAAATGTGCTGGTTGAGGTTGATTTACAGATTTTAATTACCCAGCTTGGTTCACATGAACGCAGAGGCAGTTGACAAAGCCATCTCCTAATCCAGTTCTATACATTGCTATTTGTCCACTTCCATGGCACGAGTCAGAATATTTGGGTGTTTTCCTTTTATTTCATCAAGCAAGCAAATGAGGAGGCTTTCCTAGCATTCTAGGTCAGAGTAGATGGATAGGTAGATGGATCTGTCTCTGTCTTACAAAGCTGTGAAATGTATTTCTTGAGATCTCTGGAATTCCCTGAAAGAGCACTGGGACAAATAGAAATAGCAAAACAAATCAGAATCTTCTTTCTGCCTGTCAGAATGACAGTGCCAGTGGGGTTTTCTGTCCAGAAGAAGCAAGTTAGTTTTGAAGGCTTTAAAGTAGAATCAGGAGGAGTGGGGAAAGTGATAGCAGTTGACTGCATTGCAGACAAGGTCTAAAAGGAGTGGATAGGGTTGTTTGTAATAAGGTCATAAAAAGGGCAGTGAAAGAGGATAATAGAGCAGGCTAAAAGACATCTTAGGTGCCAGTATCCAATTACAGAGAAAAGAAGTACAAGCTGAAAGTGAAACTGTAGTGAGAAACACTAAGGCAAAACCAGAAAGGCCAAGGTACAAAATGATGCAACTAATAGAAAATGGCAAGCAAGAGAGAAATATAATAACAGAAAAGAGCAAGATTGCTCTCAGTCAGGGCTGCTTGTGGATCTTCAGTAAAATCAGCCTGAGCCACAAGGACCTACAACAAGGGTATTTTGAAACAAAGGGAAGAACATGAGGCACCAGGAGAATCCATAAATAGAGAGCTGGGCTTTGCTGTTGTGGTAACTGGTGCATGCCCCTGGTACAAAAAAGCATTTCTAGAATAATACAACATGAAAAATTGAACAGCTTATACGAATTTAATGGCTTCATTTTTCTAATGCACGCTAGTCATAAAACTTGCAAATAATGTCCTTCTGCACCTCGGGGGATATAATGTAATGCAGCAAAAAGTTCCTGGTAACATCACTTGGGGCTAAGCTTTCATTTACTGCACAAATCTGATCTTTGGGAAGAGTCACTTGGGAGTGAGGGGCAGCAACAACACCGTGTGGAAATGTGGACTCAATGCTTTGTGGTCCCATTTACCATCACCCTGTCAAGAACCATGACCTTGTCTTTAGCATGTTGCTGTTCAGCAATATGTGAGTACACTTTATTAATGCTAATTTGGATTTATTTGTGGTCTTAATACTTGTAATAATTTTTGAGGAATGAAAGGGTGGGGGTCCCACAAAGTAAGCAGTTTGGAGATTTTGTGTAGCCCATAGCACAATGAAAATAGTCAGTAATTTCAGATTCTTATGGCTGCTCCTTACTTTGAAAGGAATCCAAGATTCTTCTGCTTAGAAAATTGTTCCTATGTATCTGGGACTACTTCTGGGACCAAAATGGGATGGACTAGATGTGATCTCCTAATTAAGGTCTGATGCAATTATTGGTAGTCTTTTTGGTTGCACAAATATAACAAGTTTTTTTACTCTCTCATAATTTTAGGAGTTTCAAAGGTTTGTGTTATAACTTACATTAGTATATTTTATTGTTGTGTTTTTTTTTTTTTAAACAAAATCCTGAAGACCTGATGTGTATGGGTTTTAATAATACAATCAAACACTGCTTGCAGTCCCAAAGAATTTTGAGATGAGGTTGAAAATATAAAAATAGATGATTAAAATAATGTATAAAATATAACAACAGAAAAGCACTGGTGAAGCAATCTGTACTCTTAGCTGGGTAACAGCAACCCCTGGAAAAATAAATTGTCAGTCTGGCCATGCTTAGCAAGGGCATTTATCTCAGTAAGACAGCCTAGCCATCTATAACAAATTGGTTGATCTAACCAGTGACCACAGAAAAGCAGCAGACCTGACTGTAGACAGTGCAACTTCTAAAATTTATTATTCAGAGTGTGCTGAAAGGAAAAGTCACACTACATTACGGTTCCAGGTGCCACATTTATCTTCTTGCTTCTCAGAATGGGATAAAACCATAGTTTCTAAACAGCCTTAAAAAAAAAACCTCCCTTAAGAGGGAACGTTGTTTCAGGCTGTTCTTTATTTCCTATCATAAGAATAGCTTTACTGATAGCTAAATAAAGGAAATATCAAAAGGATTCTGCTTTGGCCAAACCAGGTTGTTATGTGGCATGATGAGGTGTATGGATAGACAGCTTGGTTATTCAGAGTCCAAGTACCCCCATCCCAACAAACATCAGGAACAGCTCCACTGTAAACCTGAGCTGGACACTCAGAAAGTGATGTGTTGGCTTCAGTGGATTGGTTCACAAAGTTTGGTTTCACTGACTTCTTAAAAGTTGCATAGGAAGCTTGGAGCAGAGCAGAACATAGAAGAATTGAGCTTCAAGTCCAGGTCTGCTATTTGTATTCTCATGCTTTTAAACGCAAGATTTTTTTTTTTTCTCTATAACCAAATACAGGCAAATTAAGTCACTAGGACTTGAACTTCCCTGTGACAAAACACTGGACTGAAACAGGTTTTTGTTTTGGTACAAATTCTATTAGTGTTGTAAAGTTCTGCATCCTTGGCGCATTAAACTAATTGCTTTCCCTTTACTGAATCAATTTTTAAAGTGACTGATGGATGGTGTTTAAGGCTAAAGGACTGCTGAAGAGTGTTCTTTATATTCTAGATTTGAAGAACAGCTTTTAGATTAAAAAAAAAAAAAAAAAAAGGAACCTGTGACAAATGCTCCCTTTTGTTCGTAAGACAATTAAATAAAAGTTCAAATTTCAAACATGACCATGCTCTGTAGGGAAACCTGTGAGGCCCTGAATAACTGCAGGCTTGTTCCAGTGAGTCTGGTCCTGCTGTCATAATGGTATGATGAGCTCACTCTCTCTGACACAGGATTTGACATGGCATTCACCAAGACAAGCAATGGGAAAGTGTGTATGGAGGTCTTTTGACTTCTGGAAAAGATTCCTACCAGCAGTTCTGGTCTTTTTCAGTGTCCCTGCACCATTTCAGAATCTTGGAAGTGTTCACTGGAAGCACTTAATGGAGCTCATCTGCTCTGACCTTCCATTTGAGCAGGGTTATTGCCTACCTCATGCTTTGTTTAGTCAAGTTTTAAATGTCTCCAAGGATGAAGCTGCCTCTCTGGGCAGCTTTTCCAAGCTGCCTCACCTTCCTTGTGGAAAGGGTTTTTTGTGATACCCAATTTGAACTCCACAAGCTGCAACGTGTGGCTGCTGCCCCTCGTTACAGGGGCAAGGCTGAGAAAAGTTGTGTTCTGACTTCTTCATAAATACCTCCCAGCTATCTGTCAGCTTGCTCCTTGGCCACCTCCTCACCAGTCTAAACAAACCCAGCTGCCTTAGTCTCTCTTTACAGAACATCTTCTCCAGCAGCTCTCCTTGGACCCTCTCCACTTATCTCCAGGTCTCTCTTGAACTGAGAGGTGCATAAATGTTCACTTTGGAACCTTATTCATTTTAGGAGTTGTTCTGTAGCTGTGCCTCAGGGGAATCAGCAGTCACAAATACTGCCCTGTTATTTCCCAGTGTAAGTTCTCTAATAGAAGGCTGTGATTCTAGTGGTTTCTTTGGAATTAACAGTAATAATAATAGTTTACACAATCATTACATAGTTTCATTCCAGCTTTTTGAAGTTGGTATCCAAGAGTTCCTTCTACTGTAAAACTGTCTTAATTATAAATAAAATGCTAATCTAAACCTCTGTCCCTTCAATGTGCATGTTCAAGATCATGCACAGACTCTTTAAGAGGCAGAAGAGTGGAATCAATGTATATATTATCTGATGAAGTTCACCACACCAGCTCTATAGGTGCAAGTGTGAGGTATTTTACTGTCATCTAGTCTGATTTCTTTCAGGTTAGAGGATTTCACCTAAAAACTCACTTTATGGGAGTTCACAGCATGTGAGTTCTACCTTGGAAATGTGAGCAGCAGTAAGTTCAGCCTACGTGAAGGCTGTGGGAAGGCTGTGAATTTTCTGTGGGCTTGTTGCTTTGTATGAAAATCTGGTATAGGCAAGTCCTGGGAATTCAAAAAGCACTGCCAAGCCTACACTGGGGTATTTTAAAAGCAAGGGGAAAGGATAGAAATACATAGTAACAGTATCTACTTCATCATGGCAGAAGGGAAGATATTTGGGTTCTCAAAGGGAGGTCTCAGAATAATCTAAGGACAATTTTAAGGCTGATTTTTAAGGGGTTCATTCTTCTATGACTTTCATGTTAATCACTTGTGCTAATGCAAAATGAATAAAAAAAATATTTCAGGGAACTCTTCCAGTTTTGTGCTCCCTCCGTTATACCAACAGGTTTTCCATTTTTCATCTTTCATAATTTATATTTCCCTCACCTGCAAAATGAAGTTGCTACAATTTTACCAGAGCCTGAGATTTCATGTATGCTCTCAGGCAGTTTTCTCACAGAGAGATGAGAATCTTTGTCCTGTCACTTCACTGTACAGATGGGGAAGCTGGCACTGAAGGAATTCTGCAGCTGTGATAATTATCCACTATGTTCTCACTTGTAAAAAGCAGAATATTATCAGTGGCACCTGATCAGAAGAGGAGAAAAGGACAGCCAGTGCCACAAGCCTAATTTTAGCTCAACAGGCAACAGCAGTGTAGTGACAATGTAGGCTTTTATGTGGATTTGTGATGTATGTGCACCTATGTATAACAAATGTTATTTAAAAGACAGCAAAAAGCTCTTGGTTCTGTGAAGCAAAAGTGCCTCAATGACATCGTAGGTGTCAGATCTCTGCAGCATCAACCACTACTCGAGCACTGTATTGACAAGATTTAAAAAAGAAAGGAAGAAAGAAGTTAATTACCAGTTTTCATCCAGGCTCTTCAATCCTGAGGGTGAATTTTCTGAAGGAGGGGAGCACCCTGCAGCTCTTCCTCCTGCCTTTGGCACACCCAGCCTCTTCACTGTAGTCTCCAAGGGGAATCTGGGTGCTTTTGAGAATCCTGTTTGTTTTGTGGCTGTTGAGCAATTTTAAGAATCAGTCTTTGAACTGCTAAGTGGGCTGAGCTCAATGGGCTGCCTGGCCTCACTCTGCTGTATTTATTTGTGATACTTGGTGTACAGCAGTACTCCTCATCACTGCCTAGCACCAAAGCATCAGAGGATGTGGTGTCCTGGGGAGTCTCAAACATTTCTGTGAAGGCTTCTTAAGTCTCAAGGCTGAAGATCAGTAAAACTCCTTGCCCTGTGCTTTTCGTAGCCCCACTCCCTGCCAACCCAGCTCCCCTTTATGTGCCTCTTTGTGATAATGCTGAGAGTCTTTTCCCATGTTGCTCATCTTCTTTCCTGGCATGCTCTGCCTCTGTAATTAGATCTCAGTCGTTTATTTGTGACATCCCAGTTTGATGCCACAAAACTGGAGAAAGTGCTAGCTAGTGAAAGAGGAGGGGGATTAGAGAAGAGCTCACTTACTAAGGCACTAAGTGGATGGTGTTATCATGAATCCTTTAACACAATGAAGTGATTAGTTTAAACAGTGTAAATTTCACAAGGCCCTTAATTTCCAACTGCTGTTTTGTGTTGCTTTAATTCAGCCACACAGTACTTTCTTCGTGCAGGCTCTGCTGTGCTTAACTTGCAATCATGGCTTTCCTATTGTTACTAATTATAAGAAATATCTTGGAAAATAGAAAAATGTTGATGTAATTAACAGCTCTTGCTTTTTTTTGGCTGAATGTTGTTGCCCTACAGAGCTTAATTTCTGAATAAACCCCGTTATCTTTATGGTGCTATTTCATAGAATCTAGCTTTTAGATTTTATCTCTGGTGCCTACAGATGTGGTTTTAGTGGTAAAACAAATCAAGAAGTTTCTTCCTACCACCCAGAAGAATGGATCTCCGTTCATCTGGTCTCCAGTGCTGCTTCAGAAGGGATTGGAGGAGTAGGTGGAGGTGGCAGAGTTGGGTGCCCAGGGCTGTGCTGGAGCTTCTGGTGGGCTCCATGTCACATGCAGAAATTGGCACTTGGTGTTTGGTGAATATTGGCATTTAACTGGGACAATGACCTGCAGTTCTGGGGTTGTGGAGTGAATTCCCACCTCATTGTGACTTCTGCACAGTATTAGCCAAGGCTTTTAGTGTCTGTGCCTGGTTTTTCCAACTAATGGGGGTTGTTCTTCTCTTGCACGTATTTATTTATTTGTTTAGTCTGTTAGTGCTACATTTTTGTATCTGGAAATGTCTTAATCTTAATTGTGAATGCCTTGCCTATGGAACTGACAGAGTGCTGAATTAGGTCTTGGGTGACTACATGGTTTATCAAAGCAGTCAATTAGAGTTCATTCAATCAAACCTCATTTTTAGTTTGTTTCTCTTTCTGAAAGATTGAATTCAACTGCTGGGAAAGTAATATAGTATATTACTCTATACTTAGTTCAGAAAATATTTGCTTTAGTGGCTTTCAGTGCATAAAGGACAAAGGTACCAGTGTGTGTGTTTTATGGACAGGTAATCTGAGCTAGGAAGGAGCAGAGAGTCAGCCAGGATAATCTCACTGGTTAGTAGTGCAACAGAAAGTAAAATAAACTTATCTTATTCAGAAAAAATGCACTTTTAAAAATTTGTGAGTATATGTTAGAATAATTTACTTTTGCCATAACCTTAAAAGTGACGTAGTAAATGTTATTAAGTGGGTGAAAAATAGGCCTCCATCAGAGTACTTTTTCTTGTTTGTGGAGCTGGCCTGACCTACTCTCTGGACCCAAGAGGAACTGGGAGGTCAGTGTGGCCTCTCTGCTTTTGTAGTGGTGAAGACCACCAGGCTGCAAGTTAATGTCAGCATTAGGACTGAAGTGAGCCCAGTTGCAGTTTGTTCTGGTCCTGAGTGGTGGAACAGCAGTGCCCTGGGACCAGCTCACAGACCTGCTTTACTGGGTGAAAATCAGGGGCTCAAGCTACATAGAGTATGCTCCTATAATGCTGTGTTTGAGGCTATATAGATGTAATACTTAAAAAAAGAAAATAGGTAAAATAGAGACTAGGTTTTAAAAAATAGCATCTTCTAATCTGTAGTAATGATGATTTGGTGTATGGAATGAGTGAATATTGTTTAGTTCTCTGGCAGCACTCAGACTGAGCTTCAGTCCAGTTTGCTAATGATGAATTAGCAATGATGACACTGCACAGCTGATGCTGTTCAGGGAGTCAGGAATGGGCTTGTGGTCAGCTGTGGCTTTTCTCTAATGACACATCTCTGGCTATAAAAGCAGAGCTTAGTTTGCCAGGTTGAGAATTCACCTGTGATTGGATGGTTAAGTTATTTTTGAGGCTTTGAAGCCTCAGGTTTGCTGGTGAGGTTGTATCTTGGCCAGTGAACAGCAATGCACTGGCACCAGCTCACAGACCCAGAGTGAGTGAAAATCTGGGAGTTCCTTTGTCAAAGCCTGAAATCCTAGTGCTCAGGCAGCTGAGCAAAATAATTTTGGGGCAGTCTTCTAAAGCAGTTCTTCTTGTAGTGATCTTTGTTTCTTCCAGCTCTATAAGCTCGGCAATGTCCTGCAAATAAATTCATTTTTAAGAACCTTTTGCTGCCCAAATAATTTCTGCAATTCCATGATGGGTTTTCCACACCTGTGTTTTGGGGAAAACTACTGTCTGCTTCTCTCATGTTTCCTAAGTGATAACTGTGTTGTGATGCTACTGAGGATAATGGGAGAAAGAAAATTTCCTTAGCAGACTTGAGTCAAGACCTGGCTCTCTTATGAAGTCTGCTATAAGCTGCCCTGGGCAAAACCAATGTGCTGCATCTGTCTCACTGCCAGGATGGTCTGGATAATGTTGAATACTGAGACATCATTTTTTTGTTTACTTAATAAGAGTAATTTTTGGGCAGCAGCAGGTGAGGGCATGAAGGTGAGACAGATAGGAAGGAACGAATGTAAAATATAGAAAATTCCCAG